>NW_022985466.1:50353-166338 GCF_010093595.1 Mytilinidion resinicola
TATTATTATTATTATTATTATTATTATTATTATTATTATTATTATTATTATTATTATTATTATTATTATTATTATTATTATTATTATTATTATTAGGTTCTATTAGGCCGATTTAGCTCCTGTTAGGGTCTATACGGCAGTGCTATCTAGGTTTTATTTATAAGGGGAAACCGTTCGCTCTATAGCGGTTAGGTGAAAACCTTATTCTTTATAGTATATAACACCTTACGTTTCTTTTATTTCTGCGCGGCTATAGGGGACGCGTGGCAGCTCTATAAGTATTGCTATAGAGTAAGCTATTTTAATATATTTTCTAGGATTAATCCGGTGTCCGTAGGCCCTAGATTCTAGGGTTATACGGTGTTTAGAAGGTTAGTAAGGTCCGGGGTCTATATTAGGGCGCGCGTGCCCTTACTATACGCGCGTGCCCTTTTTTTTAAAAGCTAAGGTATTAAATTAAAGGATAATAGGAAATTAGAGGGGTTGCTCTATTGCGGGCGTGCCTGTAGTTATACAATATATATACGTGTATATAGTTCTATTTTTAGGGCGTGGCTATATAAGTCGGCTGGCTATATAGCTAGCTTTTCCGTTGCTATTTCTCTAGCTATAGAGAGGTAAAGTAGAAGGTCTATCTAGTGCAGGAACTATTGCAAAACGGCCTTATTTCCCTTATAGTTTTTATATAGCTGTATATATATTCTTATTCTAGCCTTAAAAAATATATTGCCTTTACTATTATAGTATTATTTATAGTGTATTACTATATACTTTAGAAACTATAGTATATACCTGCAGGGGCATGCAGGTAAAAGGTAATTAGGCACCCTTATATAGTGCAGGTATACGTTAAGCCCTATATATTCTGTTTATAAAAACGTAATAATTAAGCTTTCTACTTTTATAAGCTTATAGTATTTAGTTACCTAATTTTTATTCTATTTTATATTAAGGGCCGGCGTAGAAGAGCCCCTTTATTTCTTCCTATAGGCCTTCTATTTATCCCTCTACCTTTCCTTATATACTTTCTATATTACTTCTTATTTTAAAAGCTTATATAAGTTATCTAACTGCCTTTTATACCTTAGGGCTAGTGCTATAGCTTTAACCGCGAGCCTCTTTAGTATATTACGCCGGCTTAGCTTATATTTAGGCGTTTTCCTAGGCTTATAGTATCTTCTAATAGTATCTTTAATAGTGCAGTATATAGTTTTAATATACTTTCTAGCCTAGCCTGCGCGCGTGCGGTCCGCGTACGCTACTGCGAGTTCTTCTAGCTTAAGCCTTAGAGAGGGTAAAAGGTTTTATATTTAAGTGTCTTAATATCTATTATTTTATACGCCCCTGTAATAGTATAAAGGAAGTAGTTCTAGGCCGTTTTAAGTTATTTAATCTTCGCTTTACTAATTTATTCCTTTATACCTAGTATTAGAAACTAGGTAGTATACCTATATATAAAAACCGGCCTAATAACTGCTAAGTATATATACTATGCTTTTTAGAAGCTTACGCCCTATATTAATACTATTAGCCGTGTAAGGGCTCCTATCTATACTATAGCCTTTTCCTTTATAATATATATATACAGGCCCTATTTAAGTTTAGAGTTTACCTAAACTCTAAGTATATAGAGCTTTATAATTAAGCCCTCTATAAAGCCCCGGATATTTACTATAGCCTTTATATTTACTATATTTAAATAGCACCTTATAAAGTATATAAGGTAATACTTATCCGGGGTAAATACTATACTATACTTTTTCGCCTACTTTATATACTATACGTGCGCACTTTTAATTGCCCTGCAGTTCTCTTCCGTGCTTTTGCTAAATATAAGGATATTAGTATTATCTATAAACCTGTAGGCTGTTATATTACCTTTTTATAGTGCCGGCAGAAGCGTGCTTATAAAGAATAAAAAAAAAATTAGTAAAAGTAAGGATTTTTATAGTATACCTATATTAACCGGGATAGTTTTAGTAATATATCTTCTAATAGAAAGTCTTATAGTTCGGTTCTATAGAAATAATAATATAAATTAGACTATTTATTCCGGTATATATTAGACCTATAGGTTATATATTATTTTCTTATAAAATACTCTATTAAAGGCCCTTAAAATGTCCAGGCTAAAAAGAAAGGTAATAAGGTAAGAGTTGCCCTTCTATATAGTTTATATTTATTCTATAAGAAGTTCTAGTACTGTTTATATAGATTATTTAGGCCTTGCGCTTATTTAGCTTAGTAGGAGCATGCCTTTCTCTTCTGCTATTTTAGATAGTTTTCGTGCTATAATGCGTTTAAGCAGCTTACCTACTATTTCCAGCAGCGCAATTAGCCTATACAACTTTGCTATATTATAGGACGCTTTCTAAGGCTTACGTAGTACTATAGTAATTAATTCTTTATATAGCTGTAGGTGGTGCCCTATACGCACGCACCTGGTAAAGAACCTGGCCAGCGTTAGTGCTAGCTGCGTTTCGCATTTCTTAAGGATTCTGTTAGTTATCTTTATAATGCCCGGGGCCTTGTCCGGGGCTATTCCTATTAGCGCGGAGAGGATGTCTTCTACTATAACGTCTTATAAGGACTTATACGGCTCTAGGTATTAGTATCCTTTAATATTGGAGAGGTCTGCCTCTATAGGAGGTGGGAAAAACTGTTCCGCAAGTATTTAGGCCTTGGTCTTATTGTCTATATAGAGCATTGCGTTGTTAGGCCGTAAAAGAGGGGGGAATTAAGGCGGTGGCCGTGGTTCCTTTCTAATAGTTCTGCCCTATTTAGCTAGCTTCTATACGCCTTTCGGATCCAACGTGATCTTGTCTACTGCGCGGCGCCATGCTTTTGTGCTCTCTTTGCGTATAGCCCTCTTCTTTCTGTTGCACTGTACTCTGTACAAAATCCAGTCCTCTACTGTTCTTAACGAGCGCCAGGTTCTATAGGCCCGCCTCGTCTCCCGCACTTCCTCGGTGCACTCTGTTAACCACGCAGGTGATGCTTATTTCAACAGCTTTGCGAGTGGTATAGTTTCGTCTATTGTGGCTTATATGCACTTATATAGGCGGTGTGCAAACATATTAAGATCTTCCTCCGTCTCCTGCGGGTCGTTCCGAGTTTCTAGCTCGTCTAGCCGTATTGCTAGGTTCTCTCGTACTTCTTTCCATGCTACATCCTTCCACAGCCTACGCTGCTGGGGTTCGGCTGCCTTTAGTGGTGAGACATCGAACTCCGTGTATATAGGCCGGTGATTAGAGTCGCAGTTCTATTCCTCTCGTACCGTGGAGGAAATTGTTCGTTCTGTTAGCCACCCTATTATAAACGTAAGGTCAATTAAATTTAGCCCTATATAGAGTCTAAATAGTATTACTATAAATAACTTTTATTTTACCTTTTAGCCTTATACTAAAGTATAATAGCAGCTGGAAATATATCTATAACCTTTTATATCCTCGCAGAAAGGGCGTTAATAACTAGATCCTGCGCTACTAGGCCTTTTTTATATACCTTAAGCTTAATAAAATCTATAACTATATTATTAAAGCTAGGGCGGGCTGCCTACTAGTAAAATAAGATATTAAGAACGCCTTCTATATAGTACTAGTAGCTCTTTATAATTAGTACCTGCTGGGCTTTAAGTAGCTAGGCTCTATATATATAGAGCGCTGCCTTTTTTTTAGCCTTTCTATAGCGCTTTTTCTATTTAATCTATTTATAGAAGAACTATACTAGATTTTTAATACTAGCCTTAATAAGTAGTTAGTATACTACTACCTTAACAACTTTATTATTATTATAGCAGCCCCTGCTATAGAGTATCTAGCGCGCTTATAGTAGTTTAGCACTATTTATATAGCTACTATAAACCGGCTAAACGTTTTGCTAAATAATAAAAAGGATAAATACAGCACCTGCCTTAATATTCTAGGTATAGAAATTAATAGTATTACTATAGAGGCTAAGCTGCCCTAGAATAAAATAGACTATATATATAGTAAAGTTATAGTAGTACTATAAGCCCGGAGCATATTACTCTAGTAAGCCTAGTTATTAGCGGGCTTTTTTAACTTCTATACTTAAGTTATAATACTTAGCAGGTTGTAGCTACGCCCTCTATTTAATTTTATCTAAGCTTTCCTACCCTATTATAAGTAGTCTATATATTGCTGTATCCCGGCAGAACTTATAGCGGACCTGCTATAGTAAAAAAACCTACTTCCGAACTTTAATAGAGTCTAATTCCTAAATAACGCCGCCAGGCTAATAGTATATATTATTACTAATATATCTAATATTAGCCTTAGCCTATTCTACTTTAAATCCTCTATAGTTTAAACCGGGTGGCAAGCCTATGCTAAAGCCCTGTTAAAAACCTAAGCCGTAATAATAGCTATTAAAGGCGCAGCCGCTAATAACTATATTAATATTAAAGAGGTGCAGGTAATTTTTAAAGCTTTATAGCTTTTCTCCTACTAGTAGCATAGCTATATAGCTATGCTGTATACTAACAGCACTACCGCGCTCTAGGGCTTATAGAAGGGCTATATTAAAGGCGCCGCGGACGCACCGCTTAAACAGCTGCTGCTACTTACCGCCGCCCGCAATATCGACCTGCTACTAACGTGGCTCTCCTCTAAAAATAACGCACTAGCAGACGCCCTCTCCCGCCTAGATATTAAACGCGTTGCTAATATCTACCCGCAGTAGAAGAACTTACCGGCCTTAAGCTGCCGCGCGGGTTCCGCAAGCAGACACCCTATTTTAACAACGCGCACCTTAAGCTGCTATAGAACGGCCTAGTAGTAGGTATAAGGCAGTTCTATAAGTCCCTGCAGAACAGCTATAAGCAGATCTATGCCCTTAATAAGATGCAAGCCTAGCCGGC
Source organism: Mytilinidion resinicola (assembly GCF_010093595.1). Taxonomy (NCBI): domain Eukaryota; kingdom Fungi; phylum Ascomycota; class Dothideomycetes; order Mytilinidiales; family Mytilinidiaceae; genus Mytilinidion; species Mytilinidion resinicola. The sequence goes on from NW_022985466.1 coordinate 55,236, forward strand.
CTTAGCGGACTTGCTGGCGAGGTGGGTTACTGCATGCCTATTCGGGTCGTCTATATATAAACAACTCCGGCCCAGCTTTATAATAATAGGCCTCTCTGCGCTACGCTCCGTGCACGTTGACTGCAGGCTACTGTTGGAGGTATTTAAGGATAAGCACGTTAAGCGCCTAGTAGACGGCGGGAGGAGGCTATTCCCGCAGCCAGCATCGCGCGTCCGCCACCTAATCTCGAAGGCTATAATTGCAGGGCTATCTAGATGCATAGACGCACCGCAGCAGCTAGCCGCTGACAACCTTAACTTCTTAGCCGCATGCCGGGTAGCTTTTGCCGGCTTTCTTAGGCTCGGCGAGTTTACCTATAAGAAGAAAGATCTTATTAATAAGAGGACCTTTATTAACACCAGGCTTACCCGCAGCAACATCTATATAGCGGCCGACCACGCCACGCTCCGCCTTAGCCGCAGCAAAACTAATATAGCCCACGAGGGCGTGCAGATTCTTCTATTACGCACAAGCAACAACGCCTGCCCAGTGCGAGCGCTCGAGGGGCTCCTTAGTGTTGATAGCCAGCCACCCTTAGCACCGCTATTCCGCTTCCAGAGGTCGCCCTTCAACCGCACAACATTCCTGCGCCGACTCTCGTCGCAGCTTACGCAGCTTGGCGTTAACCCAGAGGGCTACTTAGGCCATAGTTTCCGCAAAGGAGCGGCCCAGCACGCTCACAACAGAGGCGCCCTCAATAGCCAGGTGCAGACGCTTGGCCGCTGGACTTCAGACGCCTTTAGGCTCTACTTCACGACCAACCCAACTATCCTACTCCGGCTCAACCACCAGTTCCTTACCGGAATCCCCCTTCCTTACACCACCCCTTCTTCTTAGCTCCACGGGTTTGGGCACTTGTTTGGGAGGTCTCCTTCGGTGCGTGCGTACAGCTGAGCAACCTCACGGTTTGCATTGACCGGCTGCGGCTCGTGCGAGGCCTTGGCGGCCTCGCCGATGCGCCCTCAACACCATGAGCTTGCTCTACAGCTGGCTGGCACGGCCTACGGAGGCTTCTGTTGCCCAATCCATACACAGTTCAACATCTGCATGCAGCCGGTGCACTGTGCACGGCCGGCTAGCTTGGCTAGAATAGCTAAACTAGCCGGGCGGCCCCCTCTGCTGAGTGAGAGCGTGGAAATAGAAAAAGATAATAAGCTATAGATAGAAAACCAGCGCTAGAAAGGGAAAAAGGTATAGAAGCGCATATATATAGCTAGGGGAGGGGTACTATTAGGCGCTAAAGAGGCCTCTTAGGCATCTACTGCCCAGGAGGTGGCAGCAGAGGTGGTAGCAAAGGCAGCGGCCGGGCCATAGCAACGAGCACTACCTAAGTGCAGTATATGCAGTTTACTAGAACATAATAGACGTACTTGTCCTAGACAGCAGGCAACTAGCTAGTAGATAGTTGCATATAATACGATTGTTCGTTGTTATGTAATTCACGTTTTTTGGCCTTGGTAGCAGGGCAGGTGGCCAGCTCGCTTGCCGACTACGTTAGCCTGCTTAGAAGCTGCGTAACCCGAACCGCTAGCTTTTCTTCTACTATCCACAGCTACATTATTATAGACTACGCGCTATCTTGTAAAGAAATCTAAATAAGAGATGTCGACCGGGACCAGGACAATCCAACGACCGCCGTCACCCTCTGCGGTCGTCGCAGTACCTGAACCGGCACCGGTACTGACAACTTCAAGGAAACGACGGGTCGCCATAGCTGTATTCGTTTTGCTCGCAAATCTGGTGCAGATGATATCCAACGGTGCCACAGTCGCTGGCGGCTTCCAAATCGGAAGAGACTTGGGCGTTCGCGACGTCCGACTGTCCAACTGGGTCGCCGCCAGCTATCCGTGAGTGAAGACAGCACTATCCTATATCGTAGCTAACCCTCTCTATCATCATCAGCCTCACCCAAGGCTCTTTTGTCCTGGTCAGCGGCAGACTAGGCTCTGTGTACGGCCACAAAAAGATATTGCTCTTTGGTGGTGCTTGGTTCTCCGCTTGGTCGTTGTTGAACATTGCGTGCCGCTCCTTTTTGTCCTTCAATATCGCTCGTGGCTTCACCGGCATGGGTGGTGCGCTCATCCTTCCCAACGCCGTTGCCATGATCGGCATCACCTTCCCACCAGGCCGCTCGCGCAACTTTTGTCTAGGCATCTTCGGCGCTGCTGCTCCCATCGGCGGATATCTCGGCGCTGTCCTGGCCGGCATCTTTACGAGGTTTACCCCTTGGTGGGGCTTGTTCCTCTTCTTGGGTCTCCTTGCTTTTGTCGTCTTTACCGTCTTATGGAAGCTTTTGCCTCCCGAAAAGCCTGTCGACGCGGACGGCAAGATCGATTGGATTGGTGCTGCGCTCGGTACTGCTGGACTAATTCTGTTCAACTTTACCTGGAAGTAAGGCAATACCCTACAATATTGTAGTCTGAGTCCAGCCTGGCTGAGTCCATTGCAGTCAAGCACCAGCCGCGGGATGGAGCAATCCCTATCAAATTGGCATCCTCGTCGGTAGCATTAGCACTCTTGCCCTCTTCGCAGCTTGGGAACTCCGCTCCTCTGCACCAATTATGCCTCTTAGCATCTGGAAGGCGCCATCATTCCTACCGCTGATGCTGTCAGTGTTAATGTCCTTCATGTCTTTTGGAGTAAGTAAACCCACCATGCGCTTAACGTCTTTGCCTTGCCAGCTGGCTGATGCCCGGAGAACAGATAATGCTATGGTACATGGTCGCTTGGGTCCAGTTAGTCCGCAGCTGGTCCGTTCTCCATTTTGCTGCCGCTTGGGGGAGATACCTTTTCCCACTCTCTTCTTCGCCTATCCAGGAGTATCTACCACAAAAGGGCAAAACTGATAAAAGCATACTCAGACTCCGTTCCTCTTTTTTGGCGTTTTCGCCGCCTGGTGGGCCTCTTGGCTAGTGCCACGTGTGCCAGTGCAATACATTCTCGCCATCGGCCTCCTCTCGGTCGCCATATCCAACATCCTCATCGCCACTATGCCAGCTGAGCAGACTTACTGGGCCCAAGTCTTCCCCGCTACCATCTTAATGTCCTTTTGCCCGGATCTCGTCTTCACCGCAGCGCAGATCATTGCCAGTAATGCCGTGGGCCGTGCACAGCAGGGCGTCGCCGCCAGCCTGATTGGCGTACTGCTGCTCTACGGAAACAGTATCGGGCTTGGATTCGCTGGAACGATTGAGATGCAGGTAGATAAGGCGAATAAGCATCGTGTACTGGGTTATCGCTCCGCGCTTTGGTTCGGTTGCGGGATTGCCCTGTTCGCGCTGGTGTTGGACTTGGTATTTGTGAGGATGGAGAAGGATGATAGGGAGGGATGGGATGATGACGAGGATTATGGAGAGGAGGATAGAGCGATGGCGTCTGGAGTTGAGTTGCAAGGGTGAAAAGGAAAGCTTTCACTGGAATTTTGGGGTCGGATGTCTGAACGAGCTTAATGTTAGGCCTTGCGAGGCATCTTGCTGGTCGTTTACAAGTAGCTGGCGTTGAGCAATCAAGGTCGATTCTCAATCACACTGTTTTGTGGCGCTGTGGTAAAGGCAGCTGCACAGGCTGATATTACTTCTATATAATTTAATCATTATTTTCATAATCATATCTATAACCTATTCCTACGCCAGCCCGATCCTATACTTCGTTCTTTGCGTCACACCGTCTTGGAGTTCTCGTCGATGGAAATTCCAAACCCGACCGTTGCTAGTCCATAGCTTATCCCAACCGCCTCGCTGCCATATACCCTCATCTGCTTCTCGTAGGCAGCGGTCACGCCGTCCGAATAGCCACCCGCCTCAGCTATTAGTCTACCGAGCAGCGCAGAGTCTTGGACAGCCGTGTTCGCACCAATCCCGCCAGCAGGTGTCATGGAATGCGCGGCATCCCCAATGACAGTGACACGTGGCTCGTTTGGCCATTCCGGAACGCCTGCCGGAGTAGAGCAAGTTATCTTCCAGAAGGCCGCTTCGGAAACATCCATCTCATCAAAAAGGGGCTTCAGGCGGGGATGCCAATCCGCGGTGAGTTCCTTCACTATCTCAGCTGCTGGAGTCCCGATCATGGCACCGTCGTCATTCGGCACCTTTATGACGCCTGGTTGGGCCCCCATTGTCCATCCAAATTGCACATTGGGATCGTCCATGTCGCCCGAGCGGACGTTTGTGATAACTGAACATCGCCCTTTGGGATTAGAATCATCGACCATTCGCCAAACACCTTCCCCAAGGCCTTTGAACGCCGTTGTCGGTGCTTGGCCGTGGATTCCTCTTGCGCCAGTATCGTAAACCTTCAGCTTGCCTTGAGAAACCTGCTTCGCGACTTTGGAGTAGATGCCCTCGCCGCCGATCAACATCTCTCCTTCAACGGATTTGGAGCCGTCTGCGAAGACCGCGTGGACGCCGGATGGTGTCAATTCGTAGCTTGTCACGCGGTGGGACCAATGGATGAAAGGCTCGCATCCGGAGGCGAAGAGCTTGCGCATTTCGCCCCTTGAAATTCCCACGATCTTTCCACCGCGGGATGTGAGGGTCTCCTTAGGGACTTTTGGCTTGTCATTCTTGTTGTCGTCTGGCGGTTCAGGCACCCTCAAACCTGTCTTCGCGTCGATGGTTCCAAATCCTTCACCACCGGTCTTGCCGCAGGTTTCCCAGAAGCGCTTCCACATCTCAGGTTCGAGGGCGGACTCGATCGCATTCAGTCCTTCGGAGGAGAGACGGAGTCTGTAGCCTTGCGCGCGGAAGGAAAAGGAGCTGTCACGCTCGAAGATGAGAAAGGGAATGGAAGCGCGAAGGAGCGATTGCGCGAGCAAAAGAGAGGCAAGGCCAGCGCCGGAAATGAGGATTGGTTTTCGAGTGCTGACAGCCATACTGATGCGGTAAAAACCACAATTTCTAGGGGACAAGTAGATGATATCGACGGAAAGTATTGCAGGTCGAGAGCACGAAACCAGCGGCGGAGGACAGCCTTCTTACCCCGCCACCGCCTTTCGTGCTCGGGTTTCGGGCTTGAGCTTAGAAATACCCTCTTCTTTCTTTTTGAAATCAACCATCGGCTCTCGCATCCACGAACCTCGATCAACTCGTCATCATGGGACGTGATGCAAAGAGAGGATAGTAAGTGGACAGAAGTGAGAACGTGCCAGTCGAAACCTTACGGAGTGCCGCGGACACCGTACCTCGGGTAAGAGGCTGAAAGCTATTCTGGAAGCACCTCTCTCAATAATTAGTGTTGCATGCTAGTAGAGGCTGGGTCGGTTTAAGGATTTCGCTAATAGCAGCGTCGGCGACGGTCTACTTCAAAGCGTTGCCATACTCCATGCTGTTGTGTGATAGCAGGCGGCTCCCTCGAACGCGGACGTGGCAGTCTGATAGACCTACAGCCTGAGGCGGCCCGGAAAGCTATTAGGCTTGCCAAAACGGGCACTTCACCATTTTTCAAGCATACCAGAGGATATCAAGCGGTGCCAGGCAAGTGTACGCAGGCAAAGAAAAAGTTTGTTCTGCCACTTTTTCTTCGAGAGAGCCTGAGTATTGTTCGCAAAGGATTTCCGGTGCGTATCGTGAGAAATATAAACCTCGATAGCATTCATGGGGTCTGCTTGGAAGAGTGATGCAGCACAAGCACTAGGGTAACGAGTATCAGCTGGAATCCCCTGGCTTAAGTCACGTTCGGTACGATGCCCTGTCTCGTGCTGGTCACGTGGAGCATATCTCATTGCTCAGCCGGACTGCCTAGTCGAGCCTAGCATTTCGGCCTCCAGTGTCCGCCAATAACGGCGTATCTCCCGATACCTTGACGGCATACCTTTTACAACCCCAGTGGTCTATAGTCCAAGGATCAATTGAGGCATGCAAAACGTATGCTGAGATGCTGTAGTTCTAAGACCCTAGGAATGCTGTAAGACCGTAGGACTATTGATAAGGAACTTTCGCCCAGACTTCATCCTCTCAATCTCTTATCGAGAATAACATACGTATGTCGTCCGGAGCGAGGTTCGAAAAATCCCCGAGTCTAACATCCGATAGACCCAAATACGTGCTTTACCCATCAAGATACATACTCCCATCATGTTCAACGTCGTGGAAGCCAGCATCGCTTCCCACCGCGACGCTTTGAACTCAGGAGCCACTACCAGCGTCGAGCTCGTCATCACCTACCTCCTCCGCATAGGAACCTACGACTTCGCTGGCCCGCGCCTAAACTCATTCACGGTGTTCAACTCGCACATTCTCGATGAAGCCCGTGCCAGTGACCAGCGCCGTGCATCTGGTAAACCCCTCGGACCGCTTGACGGCATCCCGTACACGCTCAAAGATAGCTACAAGTATGCCGGAATCACCGTCTCTGCGGGCTCCCTCGCATTCAAAGATCTACATTCAAATGAAGATGCGTGGGTAGCTGCGAAATTGAGAGAAGCCGGGGCGGTGTTGATTGGCAAAACGAATATGCCGCCCATGGCTGCGGGAGGCATGCAGCGCGGACTCTATGGGTGCGCGCTCTCCCCATACAATGTCGACTTCTTGACCGCAGCGTTTGTGTCTGGATCTTCGCAAGGTGCTGCGACGTCGACGGCGGCGAGTTTCGCAGCCTTTGGGCTGGGTTCGGAGACGGTGAGCTCAGGTCGTTCGCCGGCTTCGAATAACGGGCTTGTGTGCTACACGCCTTCTCGAGGGGTCATTTCGTGTAGAGGTTTGTGGCCACTTTATGGAACTTGCGATGTCGTGGTGCCGTACACGCGGACCGTGGCGGATATGGTTGAGGTGCTGGATGTACTGTGTCAGAAGGATGAAGAGACAGTGACGGATTTTTGGCGCGAGCAGACGTTCGTCAAGCTACCCTCTCCATCTTTTCGGTGGACTACGGATAAGCAAAACTTGGAGGGAAAGCGAATTGGCGTCCCCCGAGCCTATGTCGGAGAGAAAGACGGGAAAGACACGGTTGTCTTACCTGGTGTGATTGAGCTATGGAAGGATGCACGAAAGCAACTCGAGGAACTTGGCGCAGAATTGGTGTTGACAGACTTTCCCCTGGTAACTAACTACGAGGACGACAGTGTGTCTGGCCTCGCCAACAACGTCGTCGGCGCACCTCATAACTGGAGCACGATAGAACGCGGTCTCATCATCGCGAAGTCCTGGGATCAGTTTCTCAAGGCCAGTGATCACCCGGGCCTCGCAAGCGTCAACGGGGCTGACATCTTTCCAAAGCCACCAGACTACATCCCAGACCTCTTCGCAGAAGCCAAGAATGCCATCAACTACCCCGGCCTTACCAAACTCGGCGCAGAATCAACCTCGCTCTGGGAGATTCCGGGCATGGCGGAGACTCTCCCGGCGCTTGAAGCGCAGCGTAAGAGAGACTTCGAAGATTGGCTCGACAAACAGAAGTTTGATCTCGTCGCGTTCCCTGCACAAGGCGGCATCGGACGTGCAGATGTAGAGGAGAATACGGAGAGCGCGAGGCACGCCATGCAGAATGGAATCAGGTACTCAAATGGCAACCGAGCTCTAAGGCATCTAGGCGTGCCGACTATAAGCGTGCCGATGGGAGTACTGCCAGATATTGGCATGCCTGTGAACCTGACCTTTGCGGGAAAAGCATATGCGGATGATGAGCTGCTAGAGTTCGCAGCGGCGTTTGAAAGGAAGAGTGCGGCAAGAGTCGAACCGAAGATCACAGCAGAGTTGAAGCGGGAATTTGGCAGCGGGAAGATGACTGCGAAGTATGAGGATGGAAGGGTTAGTGGGACCGGGGAGGCTGAGGTGTTTGTCAATGGATCCAGGGTAGATGTGAAGACAGACGAGGGACATTGGGTGCTTGAATCGATCCCCGAACCCCCTGCGAGACCGACCAGAAGGACGGCGGGTCCGCATACCATGGTGTTGGTAACTGGCAGGCAACCTAGTGGAAGCGTGGATGCAGAGGTTTTCTTCATTACCTAAACATCATTCTTCTTCTATTGGATCGTATATTTAAACGAACCGTCACTCAACTTCGACGCTGCTTTACCAAAAGATTGTGTACTCTGCCCCCATAGGCCCTTTGACATCTGGACTGGATAAGAAACCCTATTCACTGCGAGGGAGTTGACGAGAAGAGGCTTTCAACTGGCAAGTCACTCCATATTTGGCTACTCTTGCTGGCGGTGGCTAGCAACCAAGAGGAGCACGCACGGTGTAGAATATTGCGATGACACGCCCTAGCTTTCCGCTCTCTGCAGTTTCGACTTACATGTTCTTGATCACGCTGCATGCATCTAGACGATCTATCTTCGGTGTGTTTGCTGCAAGTGTTCTAGGTTTGAATTACCCGGTGCCAAGCAACTAAAAGAGGGGATCTTTGCGACCATCACAACCACCCCCATGGAAGTGATGCCGTCACCAATTATAAGAAGATAACCAAAATACCACCGACTCATGTAAACTCGGAAATGCTTCTCCACTTTATATCACAGGGTCTAGATTCACTTCAAGGACCAAGAATGGAGAAGCCAATCGCACCGAGGATCGTCCGTCCGAATCTAGGGTACCGGTTCGGGAGGTGACCAATGCCATTCGTTTATTAAACCTCAAGCCAAACTCGCATATAAAGTTCAGCTTACCCCAGATTCCCAGAGGCTCGGGACTGGACGATCGCTCTTGGATACTTCCACCACTTTGTTCCAACCTTCATCAGAACTCCAGGATATCGACCGCCATCATGGGTAAGGCGTACAACTGGATGTGCGCGGGCATTGCCGGCTCGGGTAGTATGTTGTATGGTTACGATGCTGCAGTCATTGCTGGAACGTGAGTGTCGCGTTGACGAAGAGGAGCAGGAAGACGGAGCCATTCTGACGGTGATCCAGACTTGCGCAACCGGGCTTTCTGGAGTACTTCAACCCGTCTGCGACAGTTCTCGGGTACGTTCCCTATCTCGGTGTTTCAACAGAAGTCAACTTTCCATCAAGCCCCTTTGCTGATCACCCCTCGACAGCGCCGTCGGCTCCGTCTACTTCGCTGGTCTCCTCATCGGCCTCCTCTTCGTCAGTGCTCTCGCCGACCGCTTCGGCCGCAAGCGAACAATTCAATTCGGCGCAGCGGTGGGCCTCATCGGCGCCGTTTTCCAAACCGCAGCTCATGAAATCGGGCTATTCTTCACAGGCCGCGTTCTTGCTGGCATCGCCTCTGGCATCATGCTGACCACCGTCAACGTCTATCAAGCTGAGATTGCGCCACCCGACCTCCGTGGTACTATGGTCGCGTTCCAGATCGTGACGCTCAACCTAGCAGGAGCACTAGCATCTTGGGTTGGCTTCGCTTGTAATCACTCGACCAATCTATCCTTCCAATGGTACGCCCGTTAATCCCACTTTCTCTCCTGACCTCGTACTGAATCATGCAGGCGTTTTCCGATTGGTCTGCAGTGCCTTCCCGCTATCCTTCTAATCATTGGATGCTTTTTCATCCCTTTCTCGCCTCGTTGGTGTAAGTTTCCATTATACTGGTGTATCAATCAGAAAGAATACTAACCACCACAGTAATCACCAAGGACCGTCACGCCGAAGCGCAAGTAATCCTGAAGAGACTCCACGATTCCCACGAAGACTCTACCTTCTGGGAGAAGGAATACATCCAGATCTCGGCACAGCTGGAGGTCGAGGCCAAGGAAAAGGAGACGGCCTCATGGACCCACATGCTCACCAACTGGAGTGAACTTCGGCGTCTGCTTGTTGCGATTGCTGCTTTGACTTCCGTTCAGACCAACGGGGCACAGACGATCCAGGTCTACCAGGTGGGTGCTTCGACAATCACACTAGATGGGCGCAGTCACTAATGTGTTGCTTCCAGTCTGTCTTTTACGCCGGACTCGGGTTCTCGACTACACAAGTCCTGCTAATGGTCGGCGTCTTTGCCATCTGCAACACCTGCGGTGGTGTGACCAACTTGATCTTGATCGATCGCGTTGGTCGTAGAAAGCTCTTCCTATCAGGCTTAGTCATTCTCTCCGTAATGTTGGGCGTTTTTGCAGCTTGCTCCGAGCGTTATACCAGCACCGGAACTAAGAGTAAGTAGTATCCCCAACCCTCAAGTTCTGTAGCACTACTGCTGACACTCTTTCAGGCTGGGGCAAAGCCGGTGTCGGCTTCGTCATGGTATACATCTACTTTTTCGGCGCCACCTACGCCTCCTCACCCTACGCCTACGCCGCCGAGATCCTGCCAACGAAGAACCGCGCAAATGGCGTTGCGATTGCACTTTTCGTCGCGAACTCAGTCACCTTGACTTTCACTCAAGTGACGCCGATTGCGCTGGACAAGATTGCGTGGAAATTCAATATTGTCTTCATCGCTTGCAACCTTTTCTTCCTACCGATCGTTTATTTCTTCTTCCCTGAGGTAAGATACCAACCTCATTGCTGATAGTGCTGTCGCTAACATCTTCATAGACAAAGGGTCTCTCTCTAGAAGAAGTCAATGGTGCCTTTGGCGAAAGGGTCGAGGTCGAGTTCAAGGATATTACGGAGAATGAAGTGGAGAAGGTGGCGGTGGTTCAGTTGGAGGACACGCATGAGGTTAAGGTATAGAAAAGGAGCTAGGTGTGAAATGTTCGCATCTCAATTGCGAGCTCCACCGGACTCTCCGAAATGAAATGAAGTAGCACTGTACGATGTTTAGTAATGCTTTAATTTTATACAAGCCCATGCCGCGTTGGGCTAGGATACTGCACGTAAAAAGGCCTTCCTTGCGGGAAACATTCTCCTAGTCTCATCAGGGATAGATATTCATATTTGTAAAAGGACAGCCCACTGGCGCAGGCAATTGAATAAACTTAGAAGAGAAGCCGTACCAGACTTGCTATTCAACCAATCAAAAGCGACCGGACGCCATCACATGCCACTAGATCAAAGTCTGATAATCAGATTCCGTTCGTGCACTGAAACTTCATAACTCTCAGAAGCGGTATCGAAGCTATTCTTTTCTCTTTCGGGGTGTGCAGGAACCGCTGTATCCCACGTTCATCCGCCTATATCCATCACCAAAGAGTCGAATTCCGCTCCTACGATTTTCGCCACCGAGCTTTAGCTAAATGTCGAAACTTTGTAGAATTCTCAGCGTCCGGCTGATATTCGGGCACGTGGTGGCTAGGCACGTGATGTATAGGTTTCTATACACGTAATATGTAGATCTATACTGGGAGGCCTTCCTACTATAGATCTAGTCAATATTCAGGGCCGCACGGGCCCTCCCTACGTGTATACAGCCTAGCTAGATTCCTACATAGAATCGACATCTTTTGTCCTCCGTTTTTGTTATCACGTGATCGGAATAATCACAACTTTCGCTAAATTAGTCTCGATCGTTGTTGTTGCTCCTGATTACTTCTCTCGTCAGCTTGATTGGTCAGAATTCCTCTCGAGGCTGACGATGTTTTCGGACGGACTGATTCCCCAGCCCCTCCTACGCTTCTTCCCCACGATTCAAGTTCGCCCGGGGAACTCCACAGTAGTGCGGAGAAGCGAGGTATCTTGCATTAGCCCCTGGAAGCACGTTGCCGACTGGATCCGTTAAAAAGGTCAGGGAGACGAAAGTTCCAGGTTATTGTTTCTGTCTTCTGCTTGCTTGCACTTTGTATGTGAAAGGAACTTAAGATCCCGTGACATACCTGAGTGGCGGCCAATCCACTTCACCTCGATCACAATTACCGTCTGATCTTGGTACTTAGCACTAAAATTGATTCTCGCCGATCTCGAAGCACCCTCCCGGAACCCCTCTCCTCCATCTTCCAGGACAGCCGTCAAGATTAAGTCCTCCACGCTCGCACCTCGCTTCGGGTGACCATGTCGTTGATCTGTGCGCGTCGTCGAGTCTTCAGTGGGCTGGTGAGGCGGAATCGTGCTTCATTCATTCAGAGTCGGTGTCTCAGTGGGACATCTAGATCTACTCCCACGGTATATCAATTCACTGCCTAAATCTTCACGTGACTCTTTCACTGACTTGACAACCCAAAGAAATACGACCATGAGTACGACGTCGTAGTTGTTGGCTCGGGCTGTTCCGGCCTCACCGCCGCCGTCGTCGCCGCAAAGCGCGGTCTCAAGGTCCTCGTCGTTGAGAAAACCTCCTACTTCGGCGGCACCACCGCATATTCTGGAGGCGGCGCCTGGATCCCCAACAACAAGTTCCAGCCAGCCCTCGGCATCAAAGACTCCAAGGCCCAAGCCGACACCTATCTTCACAAGGTTCTCGGCTCATTGTATGACCCTGAAACTGTCCCTGCATTCCTAGAATCCGGTCCGAAAATGATCGAGTGGATGGAGGAAAACACGACTATGAAGTTCAAACCAGTTCCGCTGCCAGACTACAACATCTCCAAGGAAGGCGCATCGGTCGGCCGAACAGTTCTAACGCAAGAGTTCGACGGGAGGAAGTTGGGGAGTCGTATAAAAGAAGTGAGATATCCGATCCAGGGGTACTCCGCGTTTGGGACCATGCAAGCGGATCCCGCGGAGCTCGTGATTTTTTCGAACCCATTTGGCAGTATTGGAAACCTTGCCCATATGGCGCGGAGAGTTCTGCGGTATGCTGTAGATCTTGTGAGTTACGGCAAAGGTGCGGAGATGGCGAATGGGAACGCATTAGTTGGGCGTCTCTTCTTCAGTGGGATCAAAGAAGGCGTCGAATACTGGAACAACACTCCCGCTATCAAGGGCATTTATGACAATGGTGTTCAAGGAATCACCGTGAAGCGTGACGGAAAGGACGTGAACATCCGAGTGCGGAAGGGATTGGTGCTCGCCAGTGGTGGGTTTGGCAGGTCACATGAGGCACAAGAGTACGTCTACCACGACTGGACAGCTCAACCGCGAGGGAACGTAGGAGATGGAAAACGCATTGGGTCAGAAATTGGAGGTTTCCTGCCAGAAAAGAACCCTGACAACGCTATTTACGCCCCGATGTCCCTACTTCACATGGCAGACGGCACAGTCCGAAGATACCCTCATTTTGCCATCGATCGATCAAAGCCAGGCTCCATCATCATCGGTCCAGATGGAAAGCGCTTTGCAAATGAGTCGGCACCTTACCAGGAATTCGTTAAGGACATGCATCGTAAGAAGATTACAAAAGCGTTTTTCCTTGCAGACCACCACTTCTTGCGGAAATATGGCATGGGCATGGCCTTACCGTGGCCTTACCCAATACGGAGTCTTCTTCGACGCGGATACCTGATCAAAGCCTCGACCATTGACGAGCTTGCGCGAAAGACGGAAGTCGACGCAAGCACTCTTCATCAGACGATCCGAGATTGCAACGAGAACGCTGTGAAAGGAAAAGATCCCGAGTTTGACCGCGGCGGGAATATCTACGACAGGTTCTACGGTGATGCGGCTGTGAAGCCGAATCCAAATCTGGGTCTGTTTCAGAAGGGTCCATTTTACGCGTTAAAACTCTATCCTGGCAACGTGAGCACGATGTGGGGCCTGAAGACAAACAAAGATGCACAGGTTGTGGATAAAAGTGGGAGCGCGATTCCGGGGCTGTATTCAGTCGGATGTGATCAGAATTCCGTCTTTCGGGGGTGCTATCCGGGTGGAGGGTCAAGTATCGGGCCAGGGATGACGTTTGGATTCCGGGCGGGACAGCATTTGGCCACAATATAAGCATTGATGGTCCGTTTATCCAAACATTCTTGTCTATATACAATATATTACCTACAATTCATCTATGGTTCCAGGCTATAGGACGATAGATACGGTGCTGGTACAGGAGATCCGAGTCGGATGAGAGTTGTGCGGCGGTGCTGCGGGCTAGAAGAGCTCGCTCCTCTGCTTCGAGTGCATGGTTCTTCGGAGTGCGGAGGAAGAGACGTCGATCGCCTCGCGCTCCGAGTAGCTGACGCCAGTGACGTCGTATCAGCGGGTCAGGAAGCGTCCTTAGCCAGGCTGCAGCGTCTTCGCAGTAGTCGATGTTGAAGGCTTCATTTCTATCCACCTGACTCTCCCATCGATGGACAGGCGGAAAGCCTCTTGGATCGGGATTGAGATGCGTCCTATAAGCTCTTCCATCCGGATGTACCCTTCTTCCACGTAGTCGCTTAGCCAAGTCCGATCAGGCGGTTTCAAGCTCTCGAACGCGGCTGTAAATATCTCTCGATGGATGTGAATGCCATCCTTCGCCAACACTGTCATGGTGGTGTGGCCCCATGTCACAGTAATATTGACGGGAGGTAACATGCAAAGAACGATTCCGAAACCTTGCAGATTGCCCACAGCCCGGATGTATCTCCCAGAGTAATTACGAAGCACCTCAAGCCAGTCTTGCTGGCTCACTGCCGTGTGTGGGAATATGGTGATGTCCTTTTCGAACTGGAGTGGCAGCTCCACACCATGTACGTTGACTTTGGCGGACCAGGGTATCCACAAGTTAGTCTTATATAGGGGTTGTTCAATTTGTTCTTCTCGTTCCCTTAAGGCCCCTTGTGCGCTGAAACACGCGGAAGCGTCTTTGTTTGACACCAGATCCCACTGCTCCCTCCTCAATGTGCTGATGACATCTCCCATGAGAACGTTGGTAGCGGTGTTGCGGACTGTTACCAGCGCCGTGACGCGACCGAGCGGTTTCCGAACTAAATTTCGGCGAATAGGTTCTGCCCGGAGCGGTGTCTTATCCTCTGTATACATTTGAGGAACACTGTACATGATGACCAGTGGTGGGCGGTGGATAAATATGGTAGGATCGAGCGATCGATGTGTGGTGACGTTGAGAAAGATTGATGTAAAGCTCGTAACTTCATCGAGCTATATGGGCGGAGGCGTCGTGAACCGCCTGGGAAACGGGTGATATCGAGAGGTAGTGGTGAGCTAAAATGGTGATAGGATTGTGATCAACATCTACACACGAGGGAGTTGTTATATAGGGCGGTAAGTGCCGGACCTCATTAACCACCCTCTATTCGGCTCAGATTTTACCTCATATCAAACCCCTCAAGGTCGGTCCCGCCCATACGCCGTATGCAAAGCTTCGCCACAGTCTGAAATGCTTCGTCATGCTTTCCTGATCTCGCACAAAGAGCAAATAAAATCTTCGGAGCGATCAGTAAACTCGCTGGGCCACCTTGATCGGCGTCGTCTAGAACTTTCACCATTCACCGTGAAGACACTGAGGTGGTCAAAACGTCCATCACTTCATTCGAAACCTGCAGCGATAATTTTTCCCGCCGATTTCCATCAACTTCTTCATTCCTCCCGCAATCACGGCGTGTCGCCGCCATCCTCTTCGAGCAACGTCCCCCCCCTCGTCCAACTCTTCTAACCCAGCTCCGCCAATATGACTCTCCTTTTGCTGCGCGCGTGCGACATTGCCGAGAAGTGGACTCGCGAGGTCGCTGTCAATGACCTATCCAATATGATTCCATTCCTTCTCGTCATCGGCGGAGACCTTGTTCAGAAAGCTTTGGCTCAGCTTTCCGGTGGAATCATCGCACCAGTTCCGTTTAGCATTGGCTGGGTCCCGTACATCTTCTCTGCTATGGTGTCTATCTTCAGTGGCGAGGGCGCGTGACTCCTCTCCCGGAGGTGCACGCGTTGGTCCTCAACTCTTACACCGGTTCAATGCGCTGGAACAACAGCTGGCTGACTTCTCGCCTAATGAGAGACCTCGAGAAGATGGCGTTGGATGTGCCCGCAGATTACGGATTACGCGTTACTATCTATCGCACCGCAGGTTCCCCAGGCAAGCCGGAGAAGGACTGGGTCTGGCACTCTGGATTGCTCACCATCCTGGTCCAGCTCGTGGTGGCTTCGATTCCCCTCGCTCTTCATGGAAACTGTATCCCGATTATCATGAAACTTTACTTCTGTGGACGATTTTCATATCTCATTGAAGTACTTCAGACCGTGGTATACCCCGGCCAGAAACGGCGTTGATCTCATTAAGACTCGAGAGGAGTCACGCTCATGATTCGCCCGACATTCCCACATACCATTGAAAGACCTTGAGCGGCGGCATCGCCGAAGTAAAGATATCCTTATGATTAGCCGCAAGTCTTGGTAGGCATACAAAGGTACTCTTTCGTCAGTATAACCGTTCATCCTCAAGCCACGTGAAAGTGGCCCTTGAGCCTGTTGGAACTCGAAACTCCAAACGGTGCTAGATGGTAGAGCTATTTGAGATAAGTGAAACAATCCTTCTCCGTATCTATTATGAGATCAGGGAAGCCTTCTCCAGAATCCAGGACTATCCCCTTTCAAGAATATTTGCGACTTTATGGGTTAGAAGTGCACATCCAAGTCGCGGGCACTGCAGCTGGTTTGCAGCGGTTTGACGTACTCCATACACTGAGCGGACCCAACTCTTCTCAGGCAGTGTAGTATACTCCCACCTAAAAGGGGTGTACTTAGGGCGCCCAGCGTAGAAAATTGACCAACTCAGCAAATAGCAGCATGGGGTGAGCGTTATGTTGTGCCGTTTAGAACATCTCGTAAATTTGCTCAGAATCCCAATCTACCTCGATCTCATTTGGTCGTGTAGTACCCAAGGCCGCTAGTCAGAACGAAATGCCTGCACGGATCCACTCCCATCCTTTCTGCCAAGCGGACCCAATCCACTACGAAAGTCCATTCATAAGAGGTTTGCCCTAGCCACGACTGATCAATTGCAGGTGAGCGATCCAGTGTCATCGACGATTCCAGGACGAACTCTTCATAATCCTTTTCTGGCTCGCAGATCCGGAAGATGTATACCCAACTCTTGCACTCCGGGATACTGCAGCTCTGTATGCGGCGCTACGCGGCCCAACACGGCCCCAACGTGGATTGCACGCCGTCCATGGTATTTCGCCACCACACGGGCGCGCTGAACATATCCCTCACAAGACTCACGAATCCGAGTGAGCTTCCGCGTGTGTATTGATGTGGACAAAGCAGCTGGTCTAACACGCGAAGAGCCCAAATAGCTGATTCGAGGAGTGCCATTACTTCTACAGCGGGGACGCTAAGAGGTATGCGTACAAGTGAGAGCCGTCGCGTGATGACGTATCCGTCGATAGCGTTGTAGACAGGCGTGGCGGGTCTCGACTCTCTTACGATACGTGGGTATCCCTTGAACGAGTTCTCGTCTTGCCAATGTGCAACGTCGTGGTCGGCATGCCGGCATACGAACCTGCCTCCGCGTCCGAGAAGTGCATACAGCTCGGCGTACGTAAAGCTCTTGTGTGCGCAGAGACGGAGTATGTGTTCTGTCCCTACACAGCGGCGGTTGAGCGGAGGAGATGTCCTCTGTCAAGGAGAGAAGAAGTAGGCTGAGTGGTGCGTGTTGCAACCCGTACACCAGATCCGAAACTGTGGAAATGCGCTTTTGGGGCTTGCTGGGCATAGTAACGAGCTTTGCGGAGACCTCCGGGAGCGCCAGGACACAATACCCCAGGTAGATGGAAGGGAACCATTCCTTTCTAGTTGTGAGATTTGTTCATTGAGTGGGAAGAATCCGGCAGGTAAAGGAAATGTGCTTCGAAGCGTCCTGCTCGTTTGTCCAAAACGAAGTCTAGAAACAGGTGAAAGATGATTGCCGATACAGAGGAGAAGGTCTAGGAGTGGTTGAAGGATAGGGCTCTTGGTGGCATTGTGTTCGGCCGCCGCTTTTCTTCTTGGGTACGACTGCAACGTCGCGAAAGGAAGGATGCACCGGCGTGCCACGAGGGAAATGCATTCTTTGAGATGCTCTAACATGGTACCAAAAGAGAGTACTTGTAGCTAAGATAAATGAGGGGGTAATGCAACGTTAAGAAGATTTACTACGGAACACTCGATGTTCGCGTAAAAAGAGCCTAGAATTAAGAAGCGTGTGAATACTCTGGTCGAACCATATATCGAATATGGCTCGCCGTCATGATTTATGTAAATCGATATAGAGAACTGTGGGAAAATACTCTATACGTACCAGGCACGCCCACCAATCATAAGCGACGACAGGTTGCAAGAAATCTCGCGATAGTAAGGATTACCTCTGTAGGATTTTCACCTTTGCGGAGTAAGAAACTTCAGCATTTCAGTATCCAACCATTGATATTGAGCGCGAGATTATAAAGGAAACGAAATTTGTCAAAGAGAAAACACGACGCCCCTATTTCGCTGTGTAGACGCTTCTGCAACTGGCCGTGGTACTTCAGAGTATTCAACAAAATCTAAGGCAGCGGCTCAGGTGTCAAGTCTGTGTACACCTGCTCGCCACTTCAGGAGGTGGTGTAGAGGCGCCACAGCTTGCCCAAAAGGGGGTTGTTTAGCGGTATGGGTTATTCTAAAGGGCCAACAACAGTAGCGTTTAAGTGTACAGATCTATACAACGCACTGTAGGTACGGGCGCCGCTTTCAACAGCTTTTTTTGACGTAGTGTCGGGAATCAGGACAAGACGTTGATACCTAATAGGCTGGAGGCTCTCTTACTGCCCTATGAGCTGTTGGAATTCCGGATCGATGTGAGGCCGCTCTCGCTGCACTAGAGTAGCATATCATAGAAGAGAAACAAGACTGGATCTATCTGAAATAGAAAGACTCAGAACTTCGAGAGTACACCGAAGCTGAGGAGCTGATGAAAGGTTAAAGCCTGAGGCCTCGCGGCGAACGGAGGATCCCCGTTCCGACCCCGCTTTTCCATCCATCTCATGATCTCATGAGACCCTTCACCCCTTGTTCGATGTATTTCTATCGCACCTACATACACCACACTTCTCTTCTCTCCTAGACATATCCCTATCTACCAATCTTTAACAATGACCCGCCAATCATGCCACTCCCCCCATCTTTTCAACCCCTCAACACCAGACTAAACCCCCACGACGATCTCCCGCCCCCATACTTAGGTGACGATGTCACCACCGACCCCAAATTGGAGTCATTGGCCCCCCCAACCCAATTGACGCGATCAGAACCCGCAAGATCTGACGATGAGGGCCTCCCACCCGCCTACCACGCCCTCGATCCGCTCCTGGCCCACCTCACCCTCGCTGCGCCGCTCATCCACGCGTCAACGACTACCTCGTCCTCTTCTTTACCGCGCTACCAGCTTTACCAAACTACGACGAAGTCGGGCCGCCCCCTTACGTTGTCGATAAGGCATCTGCTGCCCACGGAATGCCGCCGCCTCTCCACCGCATCACAGCACTCAGGTTCTGAAGCGCTCCGCTACGATGACGACACCACACTCTACCACATCTCCCGGCACGGGCCGCGTGCTGAATTGCGGGGTCTACGCGCCGGGACATTAGACGGACGTATCGAGCTCACCTCCGGCACCGGGGTTCGGGGCCGGTGGTGGAAGTTCTGGCATGTGGTGCGGTCACAGCGGTTTGACGCGCTGGATCCAGCGAATGAGGCCCGGATACAAAAGCACGGTTACCGGGCTGAAGATGAATGGGAGAGGCGGGTGCTGTTTGTGGTGCGGGGAGGGGTGTGGTGGAGTGGGAAGGATGAGAAGGTCGCTGTTGAGCAGGATGCGGGGAAGAAGAGCAAGGACGGAGGTTTGAGGATATTGGATGCGGCAGGGGATAAGAGGGGGAGGGATTTGGTGGTGGCGTGTTGGGTTATGCGGGCTTGGATGGGTGGGGGGTTGAGGTGGTGAATACTGAAGAAATAAGTTCTGCTTTCACACACTTCGAAATGCCTTCTCGTTCACATCTTCGATGTCAAATATTACTGAAAGTTGAGCGAGTTCAGTGATTTTTGTAAACGTGGACCTTACTCGAAAACGGCACGATTTAAAGTTTATTTAGCAAAATCATCAATGCGATGAACACCTCGAAACAGCCCTAGAGAAAGAGAACTACTTCGCTTCAGTCAAGAGGGCCTTGTGCTGAAGCCACAGGGCCGATCCGAACGCCACCATACCGAGTCCATAGCACCGGTACCATTCCCTGCGTATATTGGGGGCCCATCACGAACCCCCCCCCCCCCCAAAAGGGGACCAAGTGAAGAGTTACTTTAAGTGAAGTCCAGCCTCCTTATCCCGCTCCTCGTCTCCTTCCGAGGGCTTCTGCTTGCCAGGCAGCAACTTCTGGAATTCTAGGAGGGGTATATAAGGGCCCTTCCACCCTCAACATGAAGTTCTCAGAACGACGAAGACGACGACGACGACGACGACGACGACGACGACGACGACGAGGATGGGGGGAGAACGAAGAAGGGGAGGAAGAAGACGATGATGTGGGGGCATTGGTTATCGAGCCTTGAGCTGGAGACCGAAGCCTCTTTGCAGTTCTGAGCTAGACTTTGAGTCTGTCCTGGATCATGTGGGCGAGGCTAATACGGCTTCGATGGCGATGGGGACGGAGACGCAAAGTTTGGGGCAAGGATGTGAAGTGCGAGTAAAGAAGCGATTGAATTGGTGTCTAGGGATCGTATAGCAAACATAAGATGACAATCTAGCAGTCACTTAGCAAGTTCATGTTCTCAAGGAGTAATTCGCTGGAAATATCAGCTTGCACTTCTGTTATACTCGCGTTTACTAGCACGTCTCCAGCCGCAGCAAACCCATTACCCCTAATATACTGAACAGCCCTAAACATCGCCGTCCTCCAGGACACCGCACCTCTTGGCGCAGTGGTTTCCAAAAGACCAACTCGTCAGGGCGGACTTAGTTGTCGCTAGACGACTAGCGCATTACAGCTGTTCTAGTCAGGCAACTTATATCAGCGTAGTAAGGAAGGGTAAGTAGAGGTATTTTATGTTTTTGCTTCCGACAATAGATATACAACGAACGAACATGTCGACGTCCGATTTACCGCGCATTACAGACGCCGGAATTTATCAATGTGACGCCTCCCTGGACCCAGGGTCACGCGCGTTCTCCGTAAATACTAATACCATCCCAAACGCCATCCTATCCTACCTAACCCATATTGTTATCAAATGCTCTGTGAGAAGATCATTCACACTCCTCTCCGCTTTGAAGAGATTACTGATTGAACTTCCAACTCGGCTCAGCACACGGCTCCCACTTCTTCACCATCTTATTTACCCTATCCACCACCCAGCCACTCCTTGTATCCTTCTCTCCTTCCCCTGATACTGCTCTTCCTAATCGCACCACATTGCCGAATACGCACTCGTTCTCCCCCTTGCGGTATTTGTATTGTAGACACTGCTCCTTCGCCTCGCACTGCTTGCGGCAGTTGTCAAAAGAAATTGTGGCGTTCTTCTCGGCTTCTGAGAGACCATTCCAGTTGACTGTGTCCTCGATCGCGGCGTTATCGGCGGGTTTCTTGATGCGGGTATCTTGGGAGAGGTTGTCCCAGGCGTTGTGATCGGCGGAGAGACGCGGTGAGACGAAAGAGGCGAAGGCGTGTCTGACGAGGTAGGGCGTTTGCCAGCCCTGTGCATCCCATGTTAGCATTCCGTCCTCTTTCCGTCCCATCCTCAATCGGAAAGGAAAATGTATGGGTATACGTACGTGATCTCTAACCCAACTCTGCTGAAAGTTCCACACCACATCAATATCGTTACTATCCATGTGATGCCAGCTCACGACCGGCGCGCACCAATGCCTTTCCGTCCAATCCAGACTCGCGACGCTCTCGCCCTGCAGCAGCGGGAACGCAGAGTAGAACTCCACATGGGCGTCATCCAGCGCAATCGCGAGCATCACATCCCCACAACACTCGCTCGCTGTCCGCTTCTCCCACTTGCTCGCGTACCGCTGCTCGTACGCGTTTGTGTATAGCTTCATCGCCGCATTCGATATCAGGTATCCACCACCGCGCTGCGCGAACCGCAGATCACCGACATTGGATGGGGCACCGGCGTAGAGGGGTATGCGTGAGTCGAGGCGTGAGAGCCATTGTAACAGGTTCGTCCAGCTGAGGGAGGTGTCGTCTTCGATGAAGACGAAGAATTTGGTCGCGGGACGGAGTTTGTAGGCGCGGTAGACCATGGGCAGAAATTTCCACTTGTCGAGGTCTTTGGAGCTGTCGCCCTTCAGATCAGAGAGATGTTGCGCCTCGGTGCTGTATTTTTGGATCTTGTCGTAGAACTTGAACTCATCGTGCTCCCTGCGTGTTCCCTCTGTGACGTTCTCCAACGCATCGTAGACGTTATGTCCTGAGAAGGTGCCGGCGAGGTCAGAGAAAATGGCGTAGTGGGGTGCGCATGCGAAGAGGGTGAGGAGGTGTTCGGGGAGCTTGTCGTAGATGTCGGCGGCGCTGGTTTTGAGCACGATCATCACGTCGTCGGCGCCCTTGACCTCGGAACATTTGGTGTTTGTAGCCGTCTCTTCATGCACAGGGAGAGGCGTAGGGGAGGGCTTCTTGGCCTTTTCCTGAATCTCGTCTTTTGGGGGAGTTTCGTTCAATTCCACCGTCGTGCTGGCATTGGCGGGTTTGGCGTCCTGGAAGAACTCGCCGGGCTTGTACTCCTCCTCTCCACCTGCTGGCTTTGCCTTTCCTCCATTTTCGGCGTGGATTATGGTGTTGGAGTAGTGGGGGAGGGCGTAGTTCCAGAGGAAGAGGAGGATAGATCCGGCAGCGAGCGCAATGATGATTTTGGCGGTGCCTCCGCGCGCGGGGGAGATGATCATGGCGGGCGACGCGTGCGGGGTGCCGTCAGCATCAGCCGTGCGATTGAAGAGCGGGGAGGATCATGGACGTGGTGTTTTGTAGTTGTATGGCCCCGGATGCCGTCATGGACATGCGATGGGAAAGCTGTTGATGCATCGAGGGCCAGAATCCCCTGTGGCGCCCGCTAAAAGAGGAGCCATCGCCGACCTGGTGGGAAAGCATGTGAGGCTTCAACACCATCGTCGTCTTCAGCTCAAGCTTCTGTCCTTCTCCTCGCGTATCCTTGATAGAGCGAGAAGAGGTGTACCAGCCTCGTCTTGGTGTCTGCGTAGGCCGCTCATCGGCGAGACGATCCAGACCGCGTGCCTTACTTCAGGCCCTTAGGTTGAGCTCCACCAATGAATTCAACATCTGCAGGTGGCCTTCACCGGTCTCGCACAGCCACCACGAAACACCATGCTTTTGACATGTCGACAGCAATTAACAATCTCCTTTTATCTTCTGCCCCCCAGACTCATTCTCCGAAGATTATGGGCCTTCTCTATCGCGGCTACAGCCGTCAAACCACGCAGCTCCGATAGTGATAAGCATCAACGGGCATCTCAGAAACTATTAGCCATCGTCGAACGAATGCCATTAATCAAGGCATCTTCAAGCTAAGCCGAGATAATAGTACACTGCTTCGACGATCCCGTCACAAATCGACGTCTCTTGGCCCCTCCCATCTGTCCAGGTGCTGCCATGGCCACTTCTCGCCTTTCCTTCCCATCACCTTTTCCTCGTTATGTTTACATCCTTTGTCTAGCAACATCAGCATCCGATTGCTCCATCTAACCGACATTGATGAGATCTCTCGAACGATATCTGGTTATCTAACGGAAGTCGATCTAGAGGGCAAGCCAGCATACAATGCTCTGTCCTACACTTGGGGTCCGGCCGTCTATCCAGACGAGGATGAGATATCTTCGGAAGAGGAGAGTGTGATATCGTCTCCGGACGAAGATGAGATTTCTCTTCAAGATGAGGTTGAGCCATCTTTTCAAGATGAGGTGAACCGTCTCTTCAGGATGATGATGAGTCCTCTCAAT
Source organism: Mytilinidion resinicola (assembly GCF_010093595.1). Lineage (NCBI taxonomy): Eukaryota > Fungi > Ascomycota > Dothideomycetes > Mytilinidiales > Mytilinidiaceae > Mytilinidion > Mytilinidion resinicola. The sequence goes on from NW_022985466.1 coordinate 78,890, forward strand.
CTACGAAATCGGAATTTTTCCTCTGCATCCACTCGCACAGCTGACTTGAGCGAGGAGAGAGACATGAAAACTATGTAGACAGCGACGATATTGAACCCATCGGATATATTTCATTACAGCGAAACCTCTCCGACTTTCTTCGGATGCATTTCCCCACTCTCACCAATTCCACCCCAGCGTTACCTCTGTGGATCGATGCTGTCTGCATGAACCAAGTTGACAAGGATGAGAAGACGTCTCAAATCCTTCTCATGGGCGACATATATGCGATAGCGCAGCTGGTTCTCGTGTGGCTGGGCGATGACACACAAGACTTGGAATACTTCGCTTGGTTCCATGAAACCGGTTGTTTGCGCCCTAGAGACTCTCGACAAAGACGAATCGCCTGATGACCCCTGGCTGGAGCGACTATCAGGACCACGACTCGGAGATGCCAAATTTTGGAGATCGGAGATGTCACTTGAACCCTTTGCCAGTATTTCCTGGGGTGAATGCTGGGCGTCATACTGTCGATTTTATACACGTCATCGATGGTTCAGGCGTGCGTGGGTTGTTCAAGAGGTATCCCTGGCGCAAGATATCTTAGTCTTCTGTCACAATAAGGTCTTCAATTGGAATTCTCTCAGACAGGTCAATAGCGTACTCTGTCTAAATTTCAGGGAATTGAATATCAAGCACCTAGAAGATTATGATGTCGGACCTATTGAAGCCTTGGAAGGAGCGCGAGACTGCATATATCGAAGTACAGAAACAATACAGCAACAGGGAGAGGGAAACCATGATCAGTGGACCAAGCCCTGGCTCTATATTCAAGAGCGAATGCGACATGATCAAAAGACTTCAGCCTGGCGACATAGTTGATACTATCTATGAGGATATGCTAAAGAATCAATCTAAGGACGAAGCATACCTGTGGGCGAGTAAAGTACTACTCACGAATGGATGTCTCGAATTACTGATACAAATACCTGAGCCCAGTATCGAAAGGTCACAACACGTCCCAAACTGAGCTCCAGACTGGTCCATCAAGTCCTCGCTTTAGGGCATCTCTGAGGGCGAGGATTTCCACACAGGTCTCAGCACAACCCTCTCCACGAAATCGCGGATAATTGGAAAGACCCTGTTACTTGAAGGGTTGAACGTGGATGCTGTCAATGGTGTTTGTGAGAACTCCCCATCTTCGGCGAACTGGTTCATAGCACTCTTCTCCTTTGTGGAAAGGTTTCAGAGGCAGTACACAAGCAGCCATAAATCCATTCCTGAGACCCTCTGGCGGACGTTGGTCCTGGACCAAGATATGCTGCATCAAACTTATCCCGTGCCCGATCACTACTACCAACACTTCCATGACTGGGCCGAGAGCCACCTCGCCTGGTATATATCAACGCACCCAAGCGGCCCAAAACGTTGGTCCGCAGTTGAGGAGAAATATGTGGTGCTTCGACGCAAGCTTTGCGACCTAGATCGCGGCTTCGAGCTCTTGGTCCCGGACTTGGCGAGTATCAGACAACGACAAATGGAAGTGCAAGCAGAGCTGGACCGAGATCCTCTCCTAAATGTGGGAATCCGGTTGCTCGATCTCGCATTGGACCTCAAGCTTGAGAGCTACCCTCTGTACGCGCGTGATGGTCAGCTTTTCTGCTCTCAAAATGGATTTTTAGGTTTGTGAAGCCTCAACTCTATTGAAGGTGACGAAATCTGGATAATCCCAGGCCTATCAATGCCGATCCAACTGAGGCCAATAACCAAAGGAAGCGAGACGACATATCAGCACTTGAGCGCATGCTACGTCCACGGCATCATGCGAGGTGAGTTCATGGGCCCCGGTTGGGAGGACAGACTGCGCAAAGTTGGGATTGTTTAATTTGGCTATGAACAAGTATGGACGTATTCACAAGAAGGAGTCTTATATGTTATCTAACTTCAGGCTGAAACGCAACAAGTTTGAATTGTTGAGCGTCATTTTCAACATACCACAATGCTCACTCCTTTTCAAATCCGAGCGTCTGTTCGCGGAAGAGTACTTCAATTCTATGCTTTATCGTAAGCTCATGATCATCAATCCAATTCTGCTCCTCGCATCATTCTTGATTGTCGCTTACGCCGATGTCCGGCTTCCAGTGTAATGCTACGTCTGTACGTACATACATACCCTAATTATATTCATTTATGCACAGAAATGCATGTAGGCCCATCGGCTGGCAAATCCCGTTCACATAGCATTTATTTTCGTCGTCACTCCTTGCTAGCACCGCCTGGAAGTAGCTAGCCTAGCGGACCCGAGAGATCCGTCAGAACACGAGCTTACACCGCCCTTATCAGGTCAATTGATGGCGCACGAAAGTACCCGAAGCTTGGTACAACCAGATTAGGTGCGCAATGAGGCTACTCAAATGCTGTATGTACATTTCAGCCACATGTATGTATCGTATCCCAATGCATCGCTCAAATCCAAGTCAATATTAAAATTTACAGATCCCCGCCTCCATAACATTATAATACACACGAAGAACACCTCCTACCCTCCCCCCTTCATAAACCATCCCCTCACGCCCTCGCCTTGATCAAATCCGCCGCCTTCTCCGCAACCGCATACATCGTCGCCTGCAAATGCGCCGCGGGGATCAGCGGAATGATACTCGCATCCACCACACTCAGCCCCGTTGTCCCGTACACGGTAAGATCCGCGCCCACGCACCCACCCAGCACCTGCGGCATCATCGCACAGCTGCCCGACGGATGCGCGAACGTGGGCTGCAATAACCCTCCCGTCACCAGTGCGTCGAAGATCGCATCGTCGGTCTGGTACTGCGCGCCGGGGCCCGCCTCAACAGGAGAGAACTTAGCGAGTTGTGGCAAGGCCCAGAAGGCGCGTGCGTGCCGCACCATCGCGAGCAGCACGGCTTTGTCGACCGGATTCTGGAACGCGTTGTACTGGATCACGGGCGCGCCGGAGGGGTTCGTCGCGTTCAGCGTGATGGTCCCGCGGGACAGGGGCTTCTGGAGCGCGGCGGTTGCGCGCCCACCACCGTTGAAGGGGAACTCGGACACCGCGGCGTTGTTAGTGGCGAACTGCGTTGCGAGGATCGCGCGTTGGGCGAGGAAGCCTTTCAGCAGGCCGGAGTCGGTGTAGATGGATGGCAGGTAGGCGAGGGGGTTTTGGGTCAGTAGGCTCACGATTATGCTGATGTACTTGCTGGTCAACTGCGGTAAAGAGAGGAACGCGGCACTGTTTCCGCGAGCGGCAGTGTAGGGACCTGTCTTCATGTCCACGTATTGCTGGTACGAGGTTGCGTTGTAGGTTGCATTGAGTGTTAAGCTCAGGGGGTTCGGGAAGGTGGTGTTGGAGAGCGTGTAGCTCATGAAGGCGGCGGGGTGATCTTGGAAGTTTGCGCCTACGGCGGCGAGGTCTTTCTTGACTTTCACACCTGCAGCTTTTAGGACGGCTTTGGGCCCGATGCCGGAGAGTTGGAGCAGTTGGGGTGTGTGGATCGCGCCGGCGGCAAGGATGACTTCTTTGCGTGCGGAAACAGTGGAAACGCTGCCGTTGGCCCTCGAGACGAATGTCACACCTGTCGCGGCGAGGTTCTTGAAGAGGATCTGGTTGGCTTGTTGCCCGGTTATCAGATGCAGGTTAGAGCGGTTCGCGACGGGGTCGTAATAAGCAGTACGCGCGTGGGATCGGGTCGAAGATTTCGCATCCAGTGTCGAAGGCGTCCAGAATGCACCCACCGCGTCACCTACTGAGCCTTCTTTGGGGAGGGGCACGCCATCGTGTCTCCACGCATTCCAGATCGAGTTGAGATCCGGGTACTGGAAATTCGCGATCGTGGCTTGGATGGGCCCGTTGCCGTACGCGGAGGCGTCGTAGGTAATACCGAATTCCTCGGTGGCGGCGGCGGAAGGGGGCGTGAAGGTTGTGCTCTTCTTGAAGTATGGGAGGAGGTCAGACCATCCCCACCCCGGGTTGCCAAGGAGTTCCCAGGAGTCGTAGTCGGCACTTGCGCCGCGATCGTACTCCATGCCGTTAACAACAGAGCCGCCGCCGACGACGGCGCCGACGGAGACGGAGAAGGTGAGGTTGTTGAGGCCGGGGTCGGGGGCGGAGGTGAGGCCGGGCCATAGGTCGGCGGCGTTGATGGTGTTGGCGAAGTAGGGGATGAGCGTTTTGGGGCCGTTGTCAATATAGCCGTATTCGATAACAAGGACGGTGTCTGAGCTTGATTAGTATAGTTGCGACATCTGTTGCTTAGGGGGTGTTGTTGCAGAGGCAGTCCGATGGTGTCGAGGGTCAAGTGATAGTCACGTGGGCGTGCTGGAGGCTCAACTCCTGGGCTCCTTGCTTGGATCTCTTGGCCCTCGCGTGGCAAAATCCAACGCTCCAAATTGAGATTCATTGAAGAAAGTCTTGTGATGAAGCTTGAGGAATTGAGAGAGAGAACCTACTTTTGGGGTTCTCACTCAAACGATTGGCGACAACCAACCCGCTGAGTCCACCACCAACAATTACATAGTCGTAGGTACTGCCATCCACAGTATCACGGCCCACGATCTGCCCATTACTGGCCGGGAGAGCCACAGCACCAGGAACAAGAATGCTGAAGAGCTGGACGGCCGAAGCCAAACGAGCGGCTGCGCGCATTACACGCGCCATCTTTATCAGAGTTGAAAAAGGAAAAACGAGTGTGGATGTTCAGTGAACAAGTGGAGAAAGAGAGAGACGAGGACGAACACGAGGAGCTCTGCAGGAAGACCCAGTGCCAGGGTGGTGGGATCCAGGATCAGCTTTAACGTTACAGGACAGCACGCCCACATACCCCTCTCCCTCGCGTGGCCGCGCTGGGCACTGCGGCAGATGAGTACGAGGCTGCAAGGTTGCTGGGCGAGACTACTGTCGGTTGTAGACATGCGAGCATGCGGTTCTTGAATCGTGCGTGCTGGAGGATGGGGTTCCCTGCACGTACCGCAGCCAGCATCCAGCTCATCTCCGGCCCCTCGGAGACGGGGGGTCCTGCAGGAACGTGACCGGAGGAATCTTCGTCCTTTGCGAGCTCTGCATGGATTTCGCCATTGGTAGTTGTGATTTGTACATCCATCTGAGGTGGAGTCTTGGTAGTTGACGCTCGAGCGAATTCCATTTATAAGCGAGAATGGGTGGTGAATCTTGGTCGGGGAAGTCGCTATCTTCTTGTATGCACACACGCCTCCGCTTTAGAGCTGCCTATCAATTTCCTCAATGGACCTCGCTCTATCTCGAATTCCGCCTGGTCCGTGAGTGAACGATGTTCGGTACCGATACAGATTTATAGACATTGTGGGGAGGGTTTTCAAGGTCGTTAGGATCGAGATCCGTTGTTCAAGCTTCGTCAACCTTCTCCCTGAGGCGGGTTCCCGCGCAGAAGGATCTCTTACACATGGACTAAGAATGAACAGGAAGATGATGGGCCCAGTAGGTTTCTTCTTTTAGCCAAATACCTACGGGGTGCCAAGGGTGCTTTCGTCTCTGGCAAAAGTCAAACGCCACCCTATGTTGGCCTTGCATATCGGCCTCTTGGCATTATCCTGCCCTTACATCTCAGCGTATCAGGCCACGCTGTTAGCGAGTTGAGCAATGCATCCGGTTCCGCTCGCCCTCTCTTTGCTGATGTGGTTAGGGGATCCACCTGCGTCCCGGACGTCTACGGGTGGCGTTCGACTTCGAGAGTTTAGCGAGGCTAGTATGCTTAAAGCAGCTTCACCGTCAGTACCCTGAATTCCGACAGCTCTTGAGAGGCCGAGCTGACTCGGACAATCGTGCTTATCTTCTTACTTCGGATGCAAATATTATCGTACGTTCTCAAGAGTTGAAACCGAACAACAGTCCAGAGCTTCATCGCCTAAATGCTTGATTGTCTGATCTCGGTGGGTACAAAACCACCCACAACGGTTCTCGGCAGACCATTGCCTCGTGCGGTAGCCGGTCCGCGTAACCCTGTAATAGAATAACCCTAGTTGCTTTTCTCCGAACGTCTCCTATTCGCTGGGTCCAGGGGAATATGGACTGCCGCCCTTCCCGACCGCATCTGCAGGAACGCCCTAGACCCAGGAACCCCAGCAGCGGAAGACGAACCCCAGGTTCCGTCGCGAGTGAGGCAGCTTTGCATAGTCGGATACGGAGGAAGGGTTTCGTGAGCTCTTAGTGTCGGGCCAAGCAGCCGTGAACAGAGGTATGTGGGGTGTTGTCATCCTGGGTGATCCCTTCACACACGGCACTCGCGCTACAAGAAGAAAAGATCACCATAAGTTTCTTGTTCTCCTGCGTCCAGGATCTCGAGAGCAACCGGAAGACTGCTTTGCCAGGAACCGACAGACACGCTGTGCCTCGTGCCTCGTTGCGCGTTACCGATTACGCCCCTGCGTTGCAAGTTGGTCCACTCAAGCTGTGGAGCGTCAGAGCTTCAGGATCGCAGAGATCAGCAGAGAGATCAACATAGAGATCAACACAAAGATCGATCTGCATGGTATGGCGAACCTGTCGATCGTAAAACGTGTCAGTGTAGTAGCTACAGTACATAAAATGGTTTGCAAAGGGACTCTGCTGTAAGGCACGATGGAGTGTATCCGGACGGATAGGACCCCTAAGGACGGTTGTTTCCCGAGCTCGGCAGCTTCCGCTTCGAGAGGCTTTTCGATATCCTTGCTAGCATGTTTTTAGTATGCTCCAGATATGAAATGTGGCGCCGTCGCTGCCGCAATGCGGGAAGCTGTGCTGCAACCGTACGAAATGGTACCTTGGCTGGCCACTGCTTCCCGTGCCCGTTGAGAAAGTGGAGGGAGTATAGATTAAGTACGGGTCACGGCTTCTAGTGGGCCGTAGGTTAACAACTTCTTGATTTATCTTTCAACATTTTTCATTCCTCCTGCCAGCTGGTCTTTGGCTCAATATGGCTCCAGAAAAGATTACATTCAACGACCGAGGGCCTGCCATCGTAGGCGCTTTGATCCCTATCACCATCTTGGGCACCCTCTTTGTTGTCTGGCGGTTGATTGTTAGCTTCAGAGCAAAGGGGAAACTCACTTTGAGCGACTATCTCATCATCCTGTCCGTGGTATGTTGAACTGAATTCCCCATCATCCACTCCTTCATAGTCACTGACGAGTCTCCCAAGATCCTCAACATTGTCGCCAATGCCTTCTCCATCAAATCCGCCTACCAAGGCCAAGGTCGCCACATTACGGACCCTTCCATTCTCCCAACGCTCGTTCAGTGCTTCAAATCCATCTACATCGCCCAAGTCACCAACGTCTTCGGCATGGCATTCCTGAAAATGAGCATTTCCTCCTATCTCATCACACTGAACTTCTCCCCGACGTACCGCTGGATCATCTGGCTTTCTCTTTTCTTAGTCGTGACTTGCAACTTCATTCTTCCCAGCATCGTGCTGTTTGGCAACTGTCGCCCCCTTTCGCTGCGCTGGAACAGGAAACAGCCGGGATCCTGCTGGCCAAAGCAGGTCAACGCGGCTAGCGGGTACACGCAGTCTGCTTCGAACATCGTCACAGACATCATCTACTCCGCTTCGCCGCTTGTGTATCTCGCGTCCGTGCAGCTGGCGAAAAGCACACAGTGGGGCCTACGAGCCGTCTTTTTGCTGGGACTCCTGTAAGTCTCCCTTCCTTCTCCATTGTGCCCCATCCTCTCTTCTCTCTCTTCATCTTTGGCCACGTTCGATAAACAGACAACCGAAGAACGCCGCGTTTATCTCGACCCACCCACTAACCCCTTTCTCTACCCAGCGGCACCGCCTGCTCCATCGCCAAGCTCTTCAAGCTCAACTCCCTCCAATCCGCCAAAGACACAACCTACGAATCCGTCGACCTGACCATCTGGTCGTCGGCCGAAGTCGGCATGGGCCTGATCGTCTCGTGCCTGCCGCCCCTACGCAAGACCTTCGACACCTTCCTGCGCCGCATCGTGCCCAACCTGTCGTCCGGCACGCGCGTGACCCGCGCCAACAACTTCCACCTCAAGAGCTACGAGATCACCAAGCCGACGAGCGTGGTGCACAACTTCGGCGCCAAGGACAACGACAGCGAGTGGGCGATTCTGCCAGACGAGCCGGGGGATATCGCGGGCGGGAAGGCGGTGGGGAAGGGGAAGGGGATACTGCGCACGACGGCGGTGGAGGTGGTAGATGAGAGTAGCCATGGGAGCCAGAGTGGGGGCAGTGCGAGTCGGGATAGTTTTCAGCGCGGGGAGTGGAGGGGGCAGGGGGTGGGGAGGTAGAAGGGGGCGAGGGGACTTAGTATCTATCGAGTGGGTGGGTTGGTTCGAGTGTGTACAGTACGATATTATGACAGTAGATGGGTTATTATAGATACGTGTTTTATGGCGCACTTTGGATTCTTTGTTGGTGGGTGGCCTGGTTGCATTTAGGATTTAGGTTGTCTTGTGATAGTGAAATCGATATGCTTATTTTGTGCTGGACCACTCTAGGTCGATGGGAGTCGATACATGAGTCAACTACGAATAGTCAGCTAACGTGATTGGCGGTGAAGAAAAGTGGAGGTTACGAGTGTAGACCATAAAATGATGCTAAGTGGACGGCATCAGAAGAGACTCCCTAGCCGAGAGTCTCTGCATATTTCTATGCATAAAAGGGGACAATAGGGGTACATAAGCATTACGCTAGATGCCAAGCTTTGTTGTAAGCGATAACAGGGAATGATGCGACGGGTAGAGGCTCTGTAGAACTTCGTTGCCAAGCAAGAGCTTTAGATTAAGCCTATGATTGAGGCACTGCCCATCTAAGCATTGTCATTGCGTACCCCGTTGGTGTAGCCTAGAGTACTTTGATATGACTTCGGTTATCTGCGAAAGAAGATATAAGCTCGTATCATGAAGGATCTCTCGGATTCGCTAGGTTGCCGCCAGGCGGTGTCAGCTAGGAGCGGGAGTTAGTACTCTAGGGGCCGAATAAAAGGAGCGTCCTTGACTACTCCAGGTTTTTTCGAATCTGCTCATTAGATGGTAAAAGCGTGTGAATGTGGAAAATAAAAATCATTGGAAATTGTTCGGGGAGAAGAAAAGAAGGCAGCAGAGAATTGTGAAGACGAAGAGTCATCACAGTGTAGGACAGGGATATAGGTGTAAGAAAGGTATATAAGTATAAGATAGGTATATACATTCTATATTATAAAGTCGTAGAAATTGACGCGAGATCTAAGCCTATTGCGCTCACTGTGAAATATCCAAGATATAGAAGACCCAAAACGCCAAATCAGCGGCGTAGGAAATGCTCAGACAAAGGAGATGGTATCATGACCGCTGTATCCCATTCTATGTTTTCTCCCATCACCAAAACCAGGAAACTGTTCTCCCAATTGGGGGAGTTACTTATACCATGACACCATCAGAGCTTTCACCGCTGCGCTTCTCCTCGTTCAGCTTATTGTTCTTCTTACCAAAGGTTGATGCGAGGGCCGGGAAGCAGTATCCAGGGTGGAAGATGGTGAGAGCGAGTGTTGCAATGACAATCATGACACCGTCAAGAACGATGAACTCGGCCTGGTTCTGCATGATGGGGTTGCGCCATCCACCGCTCATCTCGGGGATACGGTAGATGCATCGGGTGAGGATCATGATGTAGGCGACGAAGACGGCGCCCATGAACAGACGGAAGGGCTGCTTGTGGGCGAGCTCAATAGCAGACGGAGCGAGCGAGGCTCGATTGCGGTAGACGCGGAGGAGGTATTCGGTGAGGCAGGTGCCGTAGACCACCAGCACGACAACCTGGAAGACGATACCGGCGAGCATGAGGTTGGAGCCGGTGTTGAGCATGCTGGAGCCCGGGTTGGCGGTGGCCGCAGTTCCGCCGCCAGCGCCCTGGAGAACGAGGGAGAGGATGTCGCAGGCGATGAAGATGCGGGTGTACCAGACGCCCTTGATCCAGGAGTGCTCTTCGCCAAAGGAGAGGACGAGATGCTTGAGGGTGAGGTAAATGCCGGCGGTGATGAAGGCAGGGGCGATGATAAGGCAGACGATTTGCATGTTGAAGCCGGCTTGGGAGTAGGGGTTGTTGTTCATGATGATGCGGCCGATGTAGCCGACGCATTCAGCAAAGGTGCCAAAGCCGAGGCCGATCATGAAGGTCCATGTCTTCCATTTGATACCTTGGAAGAGCTGAACGAGGAGGGCGAGGCCGAAGAAGGCAGCAAAAAAGGCATTGCCGCCGAGGCTGGGGTAATAGCCGTAGATGGTTCCCTCGACGGGGCACTCGGGGCCGACCTTGGTGCACCAATCTGGGGCGCTGGGGGCAGGCATTGCGGAGGTTGTGGGGTGAAGAGGATTGGGGTTGAGGTAGAGTGGAAGACTCGGGGTGGATGGATGGATGGATGGATGAAGACCAAGAACAGACGCGGAGACGGCTATAAGACTCAAGGCCGAGATGGGAATGGCTGAGATGGGAATGGCTGGCGAGCGACGATTGGAAGAATGTGGAGCTGGGCGAGGATGGCTGACATGGAGGCGAGCGACACAATACTTATATCGATGGTGTTTTGGGCCAAACGCGGGCGGACTCGAGTTACGCGCGAAAGACGGGCAGTGCAAGGCCGCAAGGCGTGGCCAAGTGCGGTTTCGCAGTTTGGAGGCTCGGTAGACTCGGTAGGCGTGGTGTTGGCTGATGCGCCTGGCTGACGGAGAGACCAGCTGGCCGGGCCGTCGCAACTTCTACCGAAAGAGCATAGGCGGCGTTGGGATGGAGCCTCGGAGGGCAGACGGCAGGCATCGTGATTGGAGCGCAGCGCGAGGCTCAAGGGCGGGGCGGAACTGGATGACGAGGACACGCGGTGAGCACTGCAGGGCTGAGGTCGGCACAACCTTAAGGCCGTAAACGAGCCGGCCAATCCCAGCCCTTCTTTTCGTCCGTACCCCACAATTCTCTTCGTCTTGACATCTCAAACGGCCATCGGGGCAGCCAACGTACATCTCTATTTTCAGGGTGCGCTCGATTAGAGCCGTATTGACGCTAGAAGCTCTGTAAACCTTCCCTTGCCATCGCAAGCTCCACCTATTCGCGCTTTCTCGCGACCTGAGGATACAGACACCACGCTTGTCATGACGCAGTCTACCAGATAATCGCCATTCACCCGAAGCTGCGTGGGGTGCTCCTCAATAGGAAGTCCTAGTCCTCGATATGGACTGTCAGATGCTTCATCACGCCGCATCGAAGAGTTGTCATCACCCTCCTCTGCGCGTCTCGTCCACACGTAGTCGCCAGCGTCGGACCATTCCTTGTCTGCTGCGTCGCATTCATCGCATCATTCCTTGTCTCCTGCGTCGCATTCATCGCATCATCGTTTTTCTTGGCTCTCCGAAGAACAATCTTATTCTTGGGAGTCTTATTCCAACCCATAGATCATCTCGCGTCCGTTAATCTTGTCTCCCCAGGAATTCACACTTAAACTTCCCGAATCCCGACCCCACAGCGGCGGGATGTGAGCCCGGCTGGACGCCTTTCCTCTCCTGGTCGATTTAGCGGGCCTCCGCGCCAAGGTAGATTTTCTCACCGACTTCGCCTGTTCGCGCACCTACTTTCGTATTTCGACGCGTGTCAGCCTACAGCCTTACTGCGCTGCTTCCAGCCCAATTCACACCGAGCCTTGAACCCTCAGATCGTCGGTGTACATCTGTCCTAAAAATAGCTCAATATATATGTACCTTGGAAGCAACCCTACTGTGCAAAGTGCTCCACCGCAAGTCAACCCATGGGATTTAACCATTTACTATACTCTGAATCCAGCTCATCTCATAATTGAGATGGTGTGAATCACGCATATCTAATCTACGTGCTGACTCCCGAAAAACTCTGCAAACAGCCTCACCAAACTCTCAACACCAGAGTCCGCCGGACGTTGTGCCTCTGGTTGATGGCAAAGAAATGCTTCATCGCCCTGGTGCACTCCCGCAGGACTACCTTCTGCGATCAACATCAATCCTATCGCCCCACCACATCTTCCGCCCTTGCGTCCGTAACTCAAACCGACCCGCCATCCCAAACTCCGACCCGCCACCACAAAGTGTCAAACGATTGGTCCAAGCTGGCCTTGAAGGTACAGTGATGAGACACTGTCTCAGACTTTAATTCGAGTCATCGTCTCCCTTCGCATTTCTCGGTAAGCGCTTTCAAGTCCTGAATCCCAGAGCGCCAAATGCTCCTGATGTAGCTAGTCCGTCTTGCCCCTTAGCGCCGAATAGCGGCCGTTGTGGCTGGAAATTGACGATCCCTCAACCACGGTACAACATGTCGCAGTCCATCTAAATGATGCATGGTTTATATTGGTACTGTACATCCTGAACCAGTGTCATGGCGTATATGGATGCTAGACCTACAAGGGTACAGTACCCCAATGCCTAGAAGCACCTTAATCATGTACGTCAATCCTTTCTTACAGTGTCTTGTGTGTCTCACCTATCTGATTTGTTTCCGAGATCTCGTTTTCTCCCATCTCTTCGACTCCGCCTATTCTGATCAATACTTCAGCTCCTCGTACGGCTCTGCGTGATTGCCAACACACCGTTCACGTAATGACCTTTCCGCAATCCCATTCTAGGAAAAATAGTCCGCTGGCGCACCATATTACTCCTTCCGGCTAGCACAATCACTATGCCCCATCTCCGCCTTAAAGCTCTCACCTCTTTGCACGATCGCCATCAACTCGACCTTGGGCTTAGTTCACGGCACAAGATCGCGCCTCTATGATGACATTGGTTGTACCTAGAAAAACAGTAGCCACCCGTTGGAGAATGAACACACTTCTTCCAGGAGAAAAACCATCATGTCGAAGACCACAGCCTCGATCCTCACACTCTCTTCATCCATTCTCTGAATCCCAGACACTGACATAGCAGCGTCGTATGCGGCCAAATCCAAAATCAGGCCTTACACGGTTCGATTCGTTACTTTTGTTAACATTACCACCCCACTGCCCTATGGTGTTTTCTTAGCCACGTATCGTCTCTTGACTACAGTCTCCTACGATTCAACGCTTTACTCTTGCTGACATCACTCCGACGTTGCATCCACACCCGGAGCCCCATGATGTTTCCTTAGAACGCACAGTCTCTCAATAAAAGCATTCCGCGGTTCGATTCGTTACTTTCGTTGATATTAGCACCACCCTGTGCAGGCAAGTGAAGCACCTAAAACCACGAAATTTTTAGCAGGCAGAATTTTCCCACGGTTCGATTCGTTACAAATGTTAACCTTGCTAGCACAACGTGTGTGTAGAAGTACCTGAAATCACAATTATTCGGGGTATATCTGAGTTTCACACCGGTCTATTCGTTACAATTTGTAACATTGACACCACAAAGTATCCACAACATGTACATACCCAACGACGTCTACCTTCCCACGCCTAGTGTCTTGAATCAAGTCGCAGACGATTCGATCCGTCACTCTTGCTCCAATTCCCACCCCACGAAACTGCTCAGCCAGCCCGTCCATCCAGCCCCCTCTACCCTCGCATCATCCCAAAACCGCGATCCCAAGCGGTTCGAATCGTTACATTCATACAACGAAGCGGCCACCGCGAGGCGTCCACAACGCGTGTCCTCGCGGCGTCATCACAGGCCCATGACGTCCTTCAACTCGAGTCCCATACAGTTCAATTCCGTTACCCTTGCCAACCAAAACACCTCCAAGCCTCCAGCAACTCCCGCGACGTGTCTCCCCCCAAAACCCCAATATCTCCCAGCTCCAAACCCACTCCAGTTTCCACTCGCACCTCCAATCGCCAGATGTTCGAAGCGGCCTCACGAGAACAGGCCGTGATGGTCCTATGTTTGCTCTGAAGCTGCTGGGTGCGATCTCGCGCTCAACAAGAATAGCAGGGAATGTCCGCAGTGAGTCTCGAAAGACGTCGTGTTGCACTATGCAAGCTCCACGCCCCGACGCGCGCGCTACCGCGACGTCATCTGCTACCGCTACAGGACTGAAGAACGCGATGGTGGGGGTGGCAGGTTTGGATGAGAAAGACGATGGGATGGGGGAGCTGTTTGATCGCCGTTCCACCCTCATGCAGGCGGCGCGAAACCCCAACACGCATCCTTGGCTGCCGGGGCTAGTGGTGTGCAGCTTCCGGAGCGGCGACGACGGTCTGTGGTCGTGGGTAGTGGGGTGAACTCTCGAGCAATATCGCCCCGGCGAACCCGGGCGCAGACAAATCGAATGTGACTAAGAAGACTCGAATCGAGACGTAGACTCTTTGACGTACGGAAATGGATGTGGAATGGACATTAACGACGCGTTCGTATAAGCTCAGCTTTCGCTATGTGAAAAAGAAACTATAGTATAGGAGTATAAGGCGTAGCAAAACGACCCAACGCCACGCGCTCTCAAACGCTCGAAACCCATAAAACCGTAGAGCGTAGACGGCCCATTCATTCCTCCCCTGCCAAATCCCAAATCCCAAAACCCATCGAATATCACAGAGCTATCACAACTGTCAACCTAGATCATCCTCACATCCCCACCTTCAGGCCTCACCCTCTTCTCCACTAAATCACTGCCCCCTATTAACCTGAGTCCCATCCAACTCCCCCGCCCTCTTCTGCCCTTGCCCCAGCCTCCCACTCCCCTCCATCTCGTACGCCTGCTGCTGCCCGGGCGGCGGCGCATACATCTCGCTGGGCGGCTGGTGCGGGCTGCCCGGAATGCCGCCACCACCATACCCCACGCTGCCTTCGTGCGCGTACTTGACCTCGTTCGGCGGTGGGTCGTAATAGCCTTGGTGGCCCTGCGGCGGCAGCTCGGCCGGGTACACGGCTTTGGCCGCGGCGTTGCTCTTGCGGCGCTGGCGCCACGCGAGAAAGCCCAGCAGGCCGATGGCGATGACGCCGAGGGGCACTGCGACGCCGACGCCGATCTTCGCGCCCGTCGACATGCCGCTGTCGGATGAGGTGGACGAGGGGGTGGGCGAGCTGGTGCCGGAGGCTGTGGCTGACGCCGCGGAGCCTGATGCGGAAGCGATAGCAGCTGAGGCGCTGTTGGTGGTCGCCACGGAAGACGCTGATGAGGCCGCAGAAGAGGCGCTAGAGAGGGATGTGGAGGCAGCGGCACTCTGGGCGACTTTAATGGAGGTGTAAGCGTAGAGGGGGAAGGTATTGTTGTTTGTGTCGCAGGAGCAGGCGTTGTCGTCGGCGTCGTAGCCGCAGCAGAAGTTGCCATTGGAGACTTTGGCAGTGCAGCGGTCGACAGTTTGGTCGGTGGAGTCGGCTAGAAGGGTGTTAGGTTGGTACGGAGTAGTTTGGAATGGGATGCGATCGTAGGAGAAGTGATGGGGTTGGCGATAAGGCTGGTAGTGACGTTTGATGAATTGGATGCTGAGACTTACCTAAACAAAACTTGGGACATGCTCCCGAAGACCAATCTTGTACTGTGCAGGTCCCACGCTCGTAGCCGTTCGAGGTCTGGCATAATGGACCTGGATCCAAGATACATTGAGAGCCTGGCGAACAACAGAAGGTCTGGTAGCTGTCGTCGGAGCTGCACGGTAGATCAGACGACTCGGAGCCGTCAGGATTGTAGCACTGCTGGGTAGCACTCCCAAGCTGGAAGAAGAGTGGAACGGCAAGCAGAGCAAGCCGCCGTATGGATATGATGGCCATGGTGTTGAGAAATGTGCGAACCACTGATGGAGATCAGCAACTCGTCGGCGGGTGTGTGCGGGAGGAACGAAAAGCAGCAACCTTGGAGACGGGCCGTGCTATTTCTTAAGCAATCCCACGCACCTGGCAGTTGGCTGGGCCTTGAACTGGGCCTGCAGGGGAGCGCGGCAACGTTTGAAGGATGCTCTCTTGCGGGTGGAGGACTTGCTGGTCGGCCCCCCAGGAGCCGCGGAAGCTGCACAGGCTGCGATTTGGGCGCCTCAACGCTGAGGCGCCACGACGGGATCGGCTTAATGCTTAGCATAGCGGAAGAATGCAATTGGTGGCTCCAGGCCGCCGGCTTACAGCCGTGAGGTTAGGGCGGGGGGCCTTATATCGAAGGCGACAGACTCTTCTGGGCATCGGATTTGCACTCTTTGAGCATATCT
The DNA here is from genome assembly GCF_010093595.1 of Mytilinidion resinicola. Taxonomy (NCBI): domain Eukaryota; kingdom Fungi; phylum Ascomycota; class Dothideomycetes; order Mytilinidiales; family Mytilinidiaceae; genus Mytilinidion; species Mytilinidion resinicola. The sequence goes on from NW_022985466.1 coordinate 94,970, forward strand.
TTTCGTCATGTCGAGGCGGGAGAAGAGTTCCCGAGGCGAGGCTGAGCGGCTGAACAGCATTGGGGAGTTGCACAGAAGATGTCGTGGTGCAATCGGAAGATGATCGTCGGGCTGTGTGGCATGAGGAGGCGAGGTTTTCGGAGGATTCCCATCCTTGTAGCTGGTACCGGCTTGGTTGGAGAGCTGCAGCCGCGTTCCCAGATCGAGTCTAAACCAGCCCCAGCGATGGCCGGCATTGGTGGAGGCTGAAATAAGGGGAAGCCTATCTGTGCAGCCGATCTGGATGCGGTAAGCTCACGATCGGAAATCTGAGGCGATGGAAGTAGTCCAACGGCATGTGGATTGCCGAGAATAGCTGTTGGAGAAGCATCAGAGCCGGTTCCTCGCTTTGCGGCTGCTCGTCGTTGTTGAGCCGAGCACGTTGGTGTGGCGGTTCCAGCAGAAACTCGTCCAGTGCAGTCGAGTCAAAACGGCCCCCAAGGCCAAGTCAAACTCAGAGAGGCCTGTTGTCAGACGCTAGCACCGGCATGTTACAATAGATGCACGTGGGTTGAGTTCTTCCGACACGTCCATGTCTGGGTGCTGTTTGGTCCGTCTTTTCCCAGCTATGGTTCTGCACACTGTGGCACCTACTTGAGGCAGGCAGAAGTCTCTTCAAGACGCTGCTGTTTCTCCGCAAGTCAGGAGCAGAAAGGCAACGCCTCGGAGCATCGCACAGGTACTCTGGCATCTGGCGTGCTGTGGAGGGGAGTTGGAGTCTTCTCTTTCGATCTGCGACAGGCGTGATGCCCAAAGGGACGAAGTCCGCACCACGTCTTCCGAACCATCCGACAGTGATCAGGGTCCCGCGTCCATCCTTTGGTGATGCATGGAGGTGAAGCGCAAGCGGGGGCGGCTGTGAAGCATGATGAGATGAGGCCACCGCCTGCGCCACCGTGGCCGAGCACCGCTGCGCGGTTGGTGGCGCACGCCAGTGTCGCAGCAACTGGCAACGGCGAGCGACAGCACGGCGCCTGTTTTCAAGCTGTGGCGACATGATCTGTGGTCGGCGACGAAGATGTTGGCGTTCATGGCATGGTGGTGCCTTTGTAGACGGCAGCAGGAGACCCGTGAGAGGGAAGCTTGGAGACTCCACCGGGCGGTCCATCAGAAAGGCTGACAGCAACGCGTACCGACGCCTCAGCCTTGTCCCTCCTGTTGTTGATGATCCCTGCGCTGAGCCGTGTCGTGTCCTCCTTTCAAGTGCCATCGCCGCCGTGTTTCCTTTGCCGCTTTGTTTTCCTCACCCACGGAACACCACGCTGGTCCCCTCCCAGAGTGACGACCGCGACCCACTATGAACTCCATGATCCGGGGTGCCGTGACTTCACGGCGCTTCGTCTTCGCCGCCGTCACCGTTATTCTTATTGTATTGTTCTTCAACGCCATTCCCTCGGGGTACGGTTACCTCGACTCCAAACCAGAGGTCCCCAAACAAGGGACCGCTCCACCTAAACCACCGCCCGAGAACGCAGCATCATCATCACTAGCATCATCAGCATCATCACCACTCGCGCAGCCCTCAACACTCGCCGAATCCCCTCAACCCTCCAAACAGGCACCAGCCTCTCCCTCGACCGCCCCCTCTTCCTCCTCTTCCTCCTCCCCCGCCTCGCCCTCCTCGACCCCCTCCGCGAAGAAGCCCGACAATGAGCTCTCCAAAACCGCCATCCTCGCCTCCCTCCAAAAAGAAGACACAACCTGGCTCTCCGCTTTCCACCCGGAAGTCGCCGCCGCCATCTACGTCGTCGACAACACGACCGCCCCCTACACGGTTCCCAAAAACAAGGGCCACGAGGGCATGGTCTACCTGACCTACATCATCGACCACTACACCGCCCTGCCCGATGTCATGGTCTTCCTGCACGCCCACCGCTACGCCTGGCACAACCCGGACCTGCTGGGCAGCGACGCCGCCGAGATCATCGACAAGATCAGCGCGCCGTACGTGCAGCGCATGGGCTACGTCAACGTGCGCTGCCACTGGGACCCAGGCTGCCCGACGTGGATGCACCCGCTGGCGCCCGAGACGGAGCGCACCGACGTCTTCAAGCCCGAGGAGGTCGAGCTGGCCAAGGCCTTCCGCGAGATCTTCCCGGGAGAGGAGGTGCCCGAGATCCTGGCGCAGCCGTGCTGTGCGCAGTTTGCGCTGTCGGGCGACCAGGCGCGCAAGATTAGCTTGGAGCGGTATACGGCGGTGCGGCAGTGGTTGTTGGATACGGAGCTGGACGATGCGATTTCCGGGCGCATTTGGGAGTATTTGTGGCAGTATTTGTTCACCGGGAAGCCGATTAGCTGTCCGCGCATGGATTTGTGCTATTGCGATGGGTTTGGGGTGTGTTTTGGGGGCGACAAGGGGAAGAGTGGGGAGCAGGGGATGAATGAGTTTTGGCATCTGAGGAATGAGAAAAATAAGCTGCAGGCGGCGTTGGGGCAGATCGTGGATGAGAAGGAGGATGAGGATGGGAAGAAGATAACGCCCGTGCTGACGGATGCCGAGAAGCATATTGTGAAGGATCTGGAGGCACAGATTAAGGATTTTGAGGATCAGTTGAATGAGAGGTTGAAGAAGGCGAAGAAGAGGGGGACAGATCCGAAATTGAGGGCTGAGGATTGTGGGAGGGATTGGAAAAAGGGGGATGGGTTCTAGATGAGATGTTCGAGAAGATAGGGAAGAGAAGATGTCTTGCATATGGACGGCGTTCGGGTATGGGCGTCGGATCTGAAGAGTATGTGTGCATATAATGTTGCATATGGTTGGAAAATCATGAGTGTATTTGACAGGTGCGCCTGTATTGTATAGTTCTATATCTACTGAGTAAATGTACAGCATATTACGGCATTCTTATCATTCTCTAAGACTATCCATCAGATCTACAGTCTGAATTGGGATGGTTTATGGTGCCTTTTGCAAGACTGCCCAGCTACTCGAGCCACCTCACACCTATGACTAACCAATCTACGAGCTCAAGACTCGTAACTATAATCCGTCATATAAACATCGGAGGGAACGCTTGAAGGTTGCAGTATCAGACTTCCCGACCCGGGTCATGTCAAAGCCATCCTCCTCTTTATAGTTCAAGAGGCTGTGTAACGCAGGGGTACAAATTGCTGCGTGATTGGGTATCACTATCACGAGTTGCATTATCCCATCAAAAGCCCTCGTACTCGGAGATCAACCCTAAGTCACCGTGCCCCCTTCCCCATCTGCCAATCATGAGAAAAAAGAACCGACTGGCTCAAGACTCCAGAATGACGATTTTGCACCTCCCTACGCCTCCCCGGGCACAAATACAGTGGTAATCCACAACTCCAGGCTCACATACATCTCACCACTCAGCCTTCAGTTTTGTCTACTCAACGCCGCTGTCAGGGGCAGCCCGGCTAGCACGTCTTCGGCCCATCAAAAGGCAGCCTTGTCTCCAGAACGCCGACCTTTCCACCGCCCCTACATTTCTGGACGCTTATGAGGGCACTTCAGGCAGATGGTGGATCCCGTTCAAACCATCCCAGCCGGTGGATAACTCCCCTCAAGCCCCAAGCCCCCATAGTCACCCTGCCGCTTCCCAAGTGCCAGCGGCGCAACCGCGAACTCGCCCACCTCCGGGTCCGCTCTTAGCGGCCTTATCTCACTTCGCGGCCTCAAAACACCCTTCGCCGGCATATTCGGCGGTGGTGCCCTCAGTCTCTGCCCCGACATCGGCGTGGGCGTACACGCGCTCGTGTCCAGCCTTCCCCTAGCTCTCGCGGTAGATCCAGCGTCGTTGCTGGTGCTGGAGTTGACGGGAGGCGCTGGAAATGACGTAGAGTGCTTCGCCTGCACACTCCCCTCCTCAATAACCAACCCCAGCGAGATTTCTTCCGCGCGCTTGAAACTCTCGCTTTCCTCCTCCTCCTCCGCCGCTGAGTCGCGCCCAACCCTCCCCGGTGTCTGAGGCAGTACACGGCGGTCTTGGCCCTGGGGACGCGGACTGCAATGGGCTCTCACGTCTTCTAAATAGGGCGCGGAGAACGCCGCTCCGCCCATGAGGCCTCTGTTTATGATATGTGGATTCGTGCGCTGGTAGGGAAGCCGTGACGCGGCGGAGACGATGACGACGGCGCTGAAGCAGCCGACGACGATGCCGGTAATGGAGGATGTGGATGTGGGGAGGGGGGCAAGGTGTCGTCCATGTTTGGGAGCGGGGACGGGCAGCGGAGATGGTATTGGGATCGGATGGTGAGAGGGGAGGTAGAGGGGCGGGTCGTTGGAAGGGCGGGGGGTTTTTGGCAAGGGGCGGTTGCTGCGGCTGTGAGGGGGAGGTGTTTCTGAGCAAAGACGCGGAGGGGTTGGATTGGGTGTAAGGAGCGTCGTGCTGGTTGTGACGGTATCCAAAGTTGTGATGATCGAAGAAGAGGAGACGCTGGCTTTTGGAGGAATGCAAGGACCGTAAAGACTGTCGGTATTGAAAGGGTCCACCGAAGTATTGTGGGTGCAAACAGTGCGAGATTGACGAGGATGAATGAACGAAGGTAGAAGGCGACGTGTAGGAGGCGGCCATTGCGTCCAGAGAGCGGATTTCTCGCTCTGATGATAGGATAGATAGCAAAACATTGAGGCTGCTGGGCGATTCTTGCTTGCTGATGCAGAGGCTCTGGGCAGTCTTTATGACTAGGAGGAACTGTCAGTCATGTATACGATCGCTTAGACGAATTGCGGATGCTGAATAGATGGAACACCTTGGCGCTGGCGAGTCCTTCGAAAAGCTCTCTAAGCTGACTCTGCGTGTCTGAATCCTCCTATTCGAGTTCGGTGGCGTCCTCACGGATAGCTGAATAGGAACGAGTCCAAGCTGGTGGGTTTGGAGGCGTATGTAGTTGGGACGTCAAGTGTCGAGGAGGTTGCTACACAAAAAGTGATCATGGCTACGACAGTGTGCGACCGCTTTCGTTAGGACCCGCAGGAATGGCAATGCGGTGATGATCTTGAATTGTCGATTTGAAAATGTTTAAAAGGACTGCCTCGGCATTGTAGAAGCGGAAAAGAGAAGGATATGGAGAATGTCGCAAAAATTTGACGAAACTCAGGAAAAGTTGGAAAGGTAATACAGTAGAACCATCGACAAGGCCTTTTAATTACGCAGACATCGTCTATCCTGAATTCTACTCAAGAATACCCCGATCGTTCAGCCAGCGCGTGAAGAATGGCGATAATACTTAGCTAACGTTAGAAATAGAAGTTTGGAGTTTGTTTTGCGCATTGATGGCAGATTGATTTTCCATCGTCAAATGTCGCAAGTCGGCTTCATTCGTACGAAAGAGAATGCGGGATGCATTCATCGCTTGAAGGATCGCTGCTAGAGTGCTGGATTCCTTGACAAAGTGGAGGTCCGAGCCGCTCGTTTTCGCCGAAGACATGCCTGTCATACTACCTATGTACGTACGTTCTGGTCCTAGCTCCAATGTATACCATACTGACGTCCCCAAACATCCTACTATATTGCTCCGGTGAAGAGAACGAGCGATGTGATGGGAAATAAGCACAGAAACCGCCCAAGGCGCCAAAGTGGAGAATCCGAGAATCGCGAAGCGAATGTAACATAAGCAAATAGACAGTGCTGAGATCGAAGACGAAGAAGAGATATAATCTGCCCAGGACCTACTCTCGTCTCCTCACAACCTCGCCCGGAGCACAGGATCAATCCATCCGTCCCATCCAGACTTATACACGCCACCATCCTTCTTCGCATTCACATTGATAGGAATCTGCCTGGTCCAGTTCATCAACGTCTCATACGCATTTCCGTCCTTCATTCCGATCGCACTGCACAGACTGGCATCCGTGAAGTCCCACGCATCTGTCAGGGCTACAATCTCCGGCTTCAGTTTGTCAAGTAGGCTGTTGACTAAATCGCGGATTGTGGAGAGCTGTGATAGCGACAGATACCCATCTTCGATGAAGCTGATTGCGTTTATGGACGCTGGATTCGTGATCGTAGACAAAGCGAAGAGGGAACGCAGGTTAACGAGTACAGTCTTCATCGGTGAAGCTGGGAGGGTCGAGGTGTGCGATACGAATTCTTGCAGGACGACGAACTCGACATGAGCACGCGCAACGTTGATGATGTTCATCATGTGTTCGTTCCACGCCTCCGCTGGCGGCAATGAAGAACTCCGGAGGGCGGTATACGCACTGAAGATGAGTCGAAGCGCGCGATGGCGGTAGATAGATAGCTGAACATTTGCATCGAGGAACTGTTCGCCGCGCGCGGAACACGGTTCGTGGATGACATGTACGCAGCCATCTGATGGTCTCCACGTCGCAAGAGGACTCATCCATGAGAAATGGGCCCATCCATCTGCTAAGTAATTCATCTTCGGCTCGATAGGTTTCCTATCGGCGAGGGTATCAATAAGCTTGAATAGATACCGACCGACCTGTTGCCAAAGCACATAGTTCTCGCCCTCGAAGGTCGCTGTGGCAGTAACGCTGGCAACGATCTCCGGTAGCCCGCTGGTCATGAGGTAGCCTTGCCCACCACAGCACTTTCGAGCGTCCTCGGCACCGTCGGAAGCTGCCTGGGTAGCCCATGCTTTCAGCCCTGCAGCAAGAGTGTGGTTGTATGGTAGCCCTCCATGATTTCCCGCGTCTTGTTGCTTGCGAAGGATTGCATATTCAGCATCGCATGTGCGAGACGCAAAGAGTATTGCATACGCCTTCGAAGTTAGTGTGAGGAGGCGATAATATTGAGACTTGTAGTCGATAAGAGCTGATTCGGTAGTAGCAAGACCGTTAGGCCCCAAGCCCTGCTCCCGAACGATCGAATAACGAGTTGCGATGGTAAGAGCCTGCGCGAGCTGGAAGGCGACGGCACGCACGATGACGGTCCGAACGTAGACAAGGGTTGCGTACGAGAGCTTTGCATGCGGACTCTTCTTGTACTCGCCTTCAGGACTGACCGAAGCATTCCCCATTAGCATGTCAGACCTCGGAATCCTAACGTTCTTGAATGTAGCATAGCCGTTGCATGTGCCATTGTAGGACATCTTGAGTCCGATATCTCCCAAGTCGATCCCACGCAGAGGCAATCCGTCCGAGAGTGACCGGAACTGCACCATGAAAAGGTGCGGTCCGTAATCTTTGTTCCGGATGATCAGGCGGGCTACGACGATAGAATGAGTGCAAGAAAAGCCAATAGCCCCAGGCCAGAACTTGGTAGATGAAAGCGTCGGAGAATGAATAACGAATTCGTCGGTGTTGGTATCCAAAGTGGCGGTGGTTTCGATGCCTCTTACGAAACTTCCGTGGCCTAATTCTGTCTGGCAGTACGCGCCGTTGATTTTCCCCGATTCTGCAAGAGGTAGCCATTTCGCTCGTTGTTCGGCCGTCGCCTGAAGCCTCAACGTTGGAATGAACATCACTGTGGTCAACCCGAAGGGACTGGCATTGCTGAGAACATATCGGGGTGTAATGTTGTCGAAAATGGTATGCTTATGGGTAATTCCGTCTTCGAACGCTGCCTTCCCCCACTCGAGACCTTCGTCATAAGCTTGCTCACGATCCATATTTCCGTATGAGCAAGGGAGCTTGCTAGGATCTAGGGTACCAGTGAGCTTCTCGACGCGGTTGAAGGCAGCTCTCCGCTGCTTGACAATATCAGCTCTAAATAGATGTCAGTCAGCTTGAACTTTGAATTGGATGATGCCGTGCAGGGTTCTTTTACTCACCCGCCATGTATCAAACATGTCAGCTCGTAGGTATTGAACGAAGCTGCCTTTCTCGCTTTGTCCATCATGATAGTCTGATTATTCGACGCCGCATTCTCAGGGTGCCTTTCCGGCAAATTCCGGATTTCAGGCGGAGACGGTCCGTGAAATTGGGGCGATACAGTTTCCATGTTGGTTTCGCGCCGCGTCTGGCAAGTGTAAGATATTGATAAAACGCCTAATACAGAGTATTCCAATTCAATCCAAGATCTGCTCCCGCAAGTAGTCGACTCCACAAGTAAGCTATACTTTTGGGAGATGTGAAGGTTGGTACGGTAGAGCGAATTGGGGATTATACGAGTTTCTCAGGACGAAGATGCGGGGGGACAAAAAGCAGAGAAAGGCTACGAAGAGGAACTACGTGCAAAGAGGGATCTATGGAGGGTGGAAATAGATGTATAGTCAGTAGAGAGGGGGGTCAAGCCGAGTAAGGAAGAATTAGGGCGACCGAAGTGCTGGGGTAGGACGGGACCAATAATTCAGCGTGTTGAAATACGAAAGGTATCCTCTCTTCCGCTCGTAAGTGGCGGCTCGCGTTAGGGACTTATACTCAGCCTTTCAACAAGGTTGAGGGCGCGTCCGACTACCTCGCTTCCGAGTTTCCGCCCTGGATCTCAGCTATCAGTCACTAGTGGATCTCAGCTGGCTGATTGTAGCGCTCTATGGTTCGCATCCTCGAGTCCTGCCGGCTATGATCGGTGGGTGTTGAGCTTTGGGATTAGATCTGACGGGTTTGGCCTCGGGATTGCATGTCCAAGCATCGTTTAGTGTCAATTGATCGAGATACTGCCCAATCAAGTGCAAAGGGAAGGTGTGACAAATGGAAATATGAAGTTTTAAGCTCTATCATGCTCGGTAAACGTTCCAGATCATCCACCGTGAATCCTGTGACTCCCATGTTTCTGTCATGAGGAAGCCAGACTTGCTTTTGGGCTGCGGCGTAGGCGAAACTACATTCTGATAGCTGCGGCGTAGAGCCCTGGTATCTTGCTTATTATCTCACTAAGAGGTATCTAGACAAGAGATGAAACTTAGAAGTGGCGGGACCCAACGCCACTGCAGATAGTGAAGAACCCGCGCTTACGGATGCAGGCCATTGGCGCGTAGAAGTTTATACAACTCGTGGGAACCACGTTCAAGTGGGCCCTTCAACCCAAATCCATGGATAGGTTGGCCCAGGTTCTGCACGTTCGACAGTCTTGTTGGGAGGACCTGGCTGGAACGTGCTCGGTGCAGGAGGGTTTAGGCCTACCGTGCCCCTCATGTGCATGGAGTGAGGGATGCTGCTCCTTGGGCCAATAAGGGAAGGCGAACCGGTCAGGACTCGAAGTACTGCATGCAGATTCCGGGTCCGGCGGCTGCGTGGGTGCGTACTTCGAGAGGGCGGTCAGCTCATGCGGCGACAAAATTAGAGCGTCCGCTCAGCTGAGTGGGATAGAGGATACTTGGGGTGCATGTAGGTGATTTAGTAAATATTGCGAAAGACTGGATGAAAATCAAGGAGAGATGATTTTGAATTGCCCATGTGACAATGGAAGACACCGCGCATCTACTACAACAGCGAATGTATTTTTTTGGTGTCGTCGTTGTCCTGCGTAACTCCGCCATGAAGCTGACGGAACGCATAGAGTGAGATATTAGCGGTCATGAGGCAAACGGGTTGCCGCCTGATCGATATTAATGAAAGAACGCGGAGGTGGGACAGTTCCCGAGGGAAGTTGACAACGCATGGTGCAGCACCGGCAGACGGAAAAAGAACAGGATGCAGGACGCAGGTTGGATGCGGGTTGGTTGCAGGTTGCAGCTGAACGAAAGGAGTCTTGACGTGTCAATCTTGGCGAGAAGCCTTTACCTAGGTACGGCATACGAGACGGTCAAACATGGAATCGGCCCTCCGTAGTTTTGACGTTCCGGCATCCTAAGATAAGCCGTACCTAGGTACTTATCGTCGCTCGGATGAATCTCCTATGTCAAGCTAGCGAGAAGCTTTCGCATGTTTTATCAGTACATTGGCAACGATCGTTGCACTGTACTGTACACTCGCCCATCGCAATTCGTCTTCGTCTTAGGGCATCCTCCACGACAGCGCAACCCTATCACCTATCTTCAAAGTAGTGATCGTCTCCTCTTTCATGAAGGCTTAGTGACTGGAACATTACATTGCCTTGAGAAGTCAGCCAGTCGAAAACCATGAATCGCGAGTCTGTATCCAACAAACTTACGAAACTTATCTCGTACATCCGTCCTCCTAGCCGTACCAGTTCTAGATCGACCCACCTATCACGGCTACGGTCTGCCCTCAACCTCCAGTACCATCAAGCTTACCCCTCTTTACTTTGCGACCGCGTGCCTTAACTCTCCCGCTCCTCGAGCGCGCCGAACGCCATGGTACGGGAGAAGAATTGCCCTACCTGCCACTGATCGAGTCTCGTGATGTCATTCAGCAGCATACAGCCGACCAGACTTCTTCTGTCCTTGTCCAGAAACTGCCGCTCGAACTGCGCCAACTAATCTTCCGTCTCGTGGTTGGCGACGCGCTAACTAATCTCAATCATTCGTCCCACGGCGGATTCGGCAGCCAAGATTGCTGCCGCCCTAGGGTCACCGGCTTCGAGTGCGATTCTAATTGTGGGTATTGGGAGTCGTTTGTGGCGCGAACTCCACTACTGCTTGCGTGTCCGCAAAATTGTGAGTGTATGTTGCTTTTCTCTCTGATATCGACTGAGAATAATACACGCTTCTTGCCGTGACTCTCGATCGACTGTTGGTTCGCATCGATGGTGCACCTTGATACATTCTCGACGGCTTTCGGACCAACGAGGCCATCGCTCCGGAATCACAAGCGATAGCACCTAGGGGTAATTCAGCCTAACGATGGCCATGCTCATTAATAACCTGTATCCTGGATTAACGTAGTCGGCAAGCTAGTGGGCCATGCAAGCTAGTGGGCCACCCAATTTTTGGTGCGATTTAGACCTTTTAGCACCCCAGCAATCTCAACAACTACGAGATATAAAGTATAGCTTTAAGATTGCATATACTATCTAGCTCATTTTAATAGCTAAGAGAATGTTTGGAGCAGTATAGCAGCGTAATCCTATTATATTGTAGGTATTACTTGATTTTAGGGGCCAAAACTAGGCAACATTTTACTGCGGCTAAACAGGGCTATCAAGAGATCTAAAAAATTAACAGATGATATTAAAATAACCACGGATATCATTATCCTAAGTCACAACCTGGAATATTCTGTGATTGTTAAGATTGCTAGGGTGCTAAAAGGTCTAAATCGCACCAATAATTGGGTGGCCCACTAGCTTGCATGGCCCACTAGCTTGCCGACTACGTTAGCGTCCGGAATCTATTGATGAACACTGAACAGCTTGAAAGTTGATGCCCACTTTAGTTCTTAACTTACGTGTCGATTACAGTTATTCTGAAACCATCAGTGTCCTCTATACCACAAACGCCCTCTGCTTCACTCCCTCATCATACTGATATCACACCCTCATCGAACTCGCTCGTCTTCTCCTTCCTTCTCACCTCGCAATAATCCGCTGCCTCCACATCCACCGCTCTGTGCAGAAGGTAATCTACGACATCTGCGGAAGGAGCACATGCACCGCCAATGACTTTGATAATTCCCGTAAGCTGCCTCTGTTCGGGTCAGTTTCAGATTCGAAAACCTAGTGGACCCTCTTTGGGACGTCGTCACCTCCATGACCACACTTGAGCATTTTTCTATAGATTTGATCCAGGCCCACTTCATCAACTATCGCAGTAGTGAACGAAGCCTTACGATAGAGGAGTGACGGGTTTGGGAGACGGAGATTGTTGATGCGATGAAGAGGGTGGTTGGAGCTCCTCTGAGTTTATTTCGCTTGCAAATGCCATACGAGACGGATGACAACATGGCGATAGAGGCAGGCGGGAGGATATTGCCGGTGGAAATGTGCATCGCGGCCCGCGTGCATCGGTAGCACGAGGACGATATGGTTGCTGACTTACTCTTGATTTGAGCAGTCCGAGAGGACCGACGGCTGATACTGATATGGAAGGATTCAAAGAACCACCTCTCCGCTCTGATACGAACACTACTTGGCACGATTCGAGAACACCGAAGCAGCGACGCCCATTTTCTCCGCAATTGAGCTTCGCAGGCCACCCCAGCTCGCAGACTTCAGGGGAATTTGCGCAATTTCTCACTACCCCGCCCCCTTGAACGCTGTGGTAGTCCTTCATCTCGCGCCACCGGATATACATAAGACCAGATGACCATACTCCTGTAAATTTATTCTCGCCAACCCAATTATTTAGCCGCAGGTTTGCTGCTTTCTTGGACAGAAACCCGCCGCGCTCACCGATCATGCACATTGGACTCCGGAATGCAATAATACAAGGGGAATCCTCTGTCTGTCTCACCTCGTCGCAGCAACCCTCAAATTGGGTTTTCTCAAGCACCAGGGTCGGGGCAATGATTATTAGCGATCGCAATTCTACCGATCCTTGTACACCTCGGGACACAGATGCCGACGAAGGCCGTTCGGTCTAAAGCATATTTATTTTTCACTCAGAAACCAAAATTATGTGAGAAAAGATACATCGTTCAGCTTTCATTTTGTACGCACTGAGATATTTGTTAGGAAAAAGTTGGATATAACACTGTGTTGGCTGAACTTCGAACTCATAGTCCCGATTTGCTCGCGCCCGGTTAGCACTTTGACTGCTTGGGAGCTTGAACACACCGCATAGATGACTTACGGTGTGGCTAAATGTTAGCCAATCAACGTTGTGTGGCATTACGTTTCATGGCCGAGCAGACCGCCTCACTATCTGGGAACGGGGCAAGGAGCCCGCCACCGGTTTTCCCCACATACGGGCCGCTCCCTCGATTTGTCATGACAGGGAAAACTCTGCCTAAGTGGATTTGCTATGCTTAGCAGTGACCGTGCGAGGTAACAGTGCGAATATCCAGCAATTGAGACGCCAGAAAGCCACGGCACCGGGTTCATGATGATTGTTCCAAATTGCGCAAGTTGACATAGTCAGGCTCCTGGATGAAAACACCTTCCTGTGGAGTCAACCCTTTCTAAGATGCCAAAATTCTTGATGGAATCCGTTGACTCGACACAGATTATGTGGGTCTGAGGGTCAGAAGAGCACACCTATCTAGTCACGTCTCAGCTTCTGGCCCCTGCATGGATACCAGACTACTGCAAGCAATGCGGGTGCACTCCACAACGGCAGCTTCTCGGGTTCCAGAGCCAGTTCCCTTGGGTCCTTAGGGGAAGAGCGTCAACACCCAGCACCGAACTTCTGCCGCCAATAAGAGCATGGTCGCCTTGAGCGGTGTGACGGGAAGAGGGCTAGGTCCTGCCACAGTTGTTCATTGGTTTAGAAAAGAAGGCTCCGCTGTTCGCTTCAGAACAAACTTCGGTCTAGCAAGGAGTTGAAGTATTCTCCCAGGGATCGACCTGAGTTGGATACTTGCCAACCCGGACCTCCTTTTAGTCTTTGTCTAAGACTTGTGCTCAAAGCGCGTTCGTTACACTAGATGGTAGCAACCTCGTTGTTAACCGAGGGGAATCCAACGCAACTCCTTCCCGTCTTCTGCTGGCGGTTACATTTAGACGGCATTTGAGATCGCCACAAACCCCAGGAACGCATTGATATGCCCCGTTTTATCGAGGCCAGGCCTCTTCAGCTTCGTTTGTATTCAATATCCTCCCTAGCCGCAATGAGACCTCGAAATTGGCACGCGTCTTGACTTCTTTTCTTCACAATAACCTGACACCTTTCCTTCCTACCATCTTATAGTTTTTTGCCTGGAACCACCGCAATCATGTTGAAGCAGATGGCATTGACCCTTGTGGTGGTCAACGGCATCTTCTTATCACTCGCATGCATCACATTAGGATTACGAGTATGGATCCGATCTTCTCGGGGAGCCCTGGGCACCGATGACTGGCTATTGCTTGTTGGCCTGGTATGGAGCTTGAGAAAGTGTAGTATGCTAGGAGAGCTGACATTTGACTAGCTTCTGTTCGTTGTGACTGTCGCTATGTCAACAATGAGTGCACATCATGGTCTTGGCGTACACAATTATGGCGCTTCCGCGACTGAAATGCAAGATGGGGTGATGGTACGTTGATCAAAGTTCTTGATATTGCATTGTTGCATCGATCAGCTAATCAAATCTAGTACTTCGCACTCTGGCAACTCTTCTACGTCACAAGCACTGTCCCAGTAAAGGCATCTATCTGCATCTCCCTCCTCCGGATCACCACCAAGAAACTGTTTCGGAGGATACTCTGGGCTCTAATCGTGCTATCATGCATCAGCACCTTCATGGCATGCGTCGTGGTTTGGTCCACCTGTCGCCCCATGGCGGCCACTTGGGACAAGTCGATCAAAGGCGCGAAGTGCAGCTCACTTGAGATGATTATTGCTTTGAGCTACCTGGTTTCAGGCGTAAACGTGGTCACCGACTGGACTTGTGCAGTAATGCCGGCTTTCATTCTTTGGGACATCCAGATGCGAACGAAACTAAAAATCTCCGTCTGCTTTATCCTGGGCATGGGAGCCGCGTAGGTTCCAATCTCCGATCTTCGTTGTGGTGAAGACAGGAAAGCTAATTCATTGCCTTTCTTTAGCGCAAGCACGGCAACTTTGATTCGTCTCAAGGCTATTCCCTCTTACAGAAACGCGAACGATTACCTCTGTAAGAACATGTCAGCCCCCAGGGGCTCTCGGTCACTTCTAACATCTTCACAGACGGAATCGCAGAGATTGCAATTTGGTCGACCGTTGAAATCGGCCTCGGTATTATCGCTGGGTCCGTCGCAACATTGAAACCTCTCTTCAACAAGGTCTTCGGTAGCAGTACCGACCCCAACTCGTATGCAGACGGCCACACCCCGAGACCTTATCCCGGAAGCTATCGACTGCGCGATGTGTCTAAAAGCGGATCTAAGAGTGGAATAGAGACGATTGTTACTGGGCGAGGGGAAAACGATCGAAGTGATATCAGCGACGAGGACACAGCGAGCCAGCGGAGGATATTAGGAAGGACCATGATAGGCCCAGGCGGCAAGCAGAACGGTGGAGGCATTATCGTCACCCGCGATATTAGTGTGCAGGAAGGGTCGAGCGCGGAATTCAAGTCGACTAATAAGGCAAGGAGGGTGGCTGACATGACATAAGTGTCTTTCGATCGATGAATCGCCTTACTCGAACGTTTCGGAGGCAACAAAGAGTTTGAGTATAATGTAAGGAGACGATAATTGGTTAGGGCGCTACGAAATTATCTGCGATTAATCACAGCTGCACTTCGTCATCGAACGATAGCTGACGGACGGGATGAGCACCGACTCAGATCCACGCACGTCAACGTTTGCATCTTGTCCCGATGGTTGAAAGCCTCCGTGAACTCCCAGCGGTAGCAAACGAATGTACACAGGCTTCTTGTAAGGCAATGTAAATGCTTTAAATTAAAGCATACTTAGTGTACGCCTGCTCCGAACAACCTGCGCTGCTATGAACAGATATTGGATGTTAAAAGGCATTCGTCGCAAGTCAGCCCCATCAATCTTACACCCCTTAAACTAGGAAGTCAGTAGACGCTTGATACACATTTTCGTCCTTCATGCGTCCACTGGGATTCTCCAGAGAAGCTGCTTTGCTCCAGATGCCAGACATAAGAAAAAGTTCTGTCTGATGCGCGCTTCATCACTCCTGCACTCCACAAAGCCAGTTGCACGCTTCGAAGACTGCGTTATTCAGACGTCCACTGGCCCCTGTTCCCGAGAAGCTACTTTGCTACGATACTTTAGTCAGGGATTTGACTTGAAGTAGCTCTACTACAACTACGAGGACCGAAGCTAGGGGTCAAATTCGCGCTGAATCATACCCCCAGGATGTCGCGGCTGACCCTCACTGTTCGGTCGCCGAGAGTGCATCTTTCATGCAAGCGGCGCGACGCTGCCGAATCACACGCCCCACCCGCTAGCCGGGGAGATGCGGCACGGGTAGTGATGAGACATGGTGCAATGCAGGTGGACAGCTCTGGAGGGGTATGCCGGATTCCAGCCGACCTCCGAACAGGACGATATTGCCTAGTGCAGGCACGCAGCCGTTGCGGTATATTTCTGGGAGTGGATATTTAAAGTCCAATTTCTCGCTGGATAATTAGGTTTCGCATTTCCTGTATCTGGCTCCACATCCACTTGCTTTGTATAGTCGGCCTGCCTTCTGCATCTGACCTCGTTCTGCTACAATCATGTCTCGAGTTGATGCCATCCCAGTTTCCGCAAAATTGAGCCCAGAGGAAGCTGCTGCTTCGGTGTCAGGCTCTTCGCTCAAAGACAGATCTATCTTGATTACTGGTGGAGCCCGGGGACTTGGTGCTGCAATCGGTTTGGCATATGCAGAGAAAGGGTACGTCCTCATCACAAAGACTCCTTCCTTCAAATCAGAAACTGATAAAGATTCTAACTATTTTAAGTGCCTATGTCACCCTCGCAGACATCAACGAAACTCTCGGAAAGGATTACGTTGCGACACTCAAAGCAAAAGGCTTACAGTACTTCTAAACACCTTCATACTTCTACGCTTGAATGACCTGACCTTCCCAGCGTGCAATTTATCACCACCGATGTAACATCATGGTCGTCCCAAGTGGCCGCTTTCAAGGCCGCCATTGCCTTCTCCCTAACAAAAAACACTCTCGATATTGTCGTTGCTTCCGCTGGCGTCTTCGGCGACCCATTCCTCGCCGCCGACGAAGCTCCCGTGACCCTCGAGAACGATCCCCCGGCTCCAAACCTCGTGGCCTTGCAAGTCAACAGCATTGGTGCTTTCTACACCGCGAAACTAGCCCAGCTGTACCTGAAAATGCCGAGCTCAGCGCCAAAATCGGAACCCCCGAGTCTTATTCTCATCGCGTCTTTGGCTGCATACTTTGACATCCCGCTGATGAGCAGCTATACCTCTTCCAAATACGCCGTCCGTGGGCTTTTCCGAAGCATCCGACCCCTCTTTGCTGACCGTGGGATCCGGGTCAATCTGATCGCGCCGTGGATTATGGAAACTCCGCTGGTGGTTGAGTGGTTGAAGCTGTTTGATGCCGTCGGCGCGCCGCAGGGAGATTCGCGCCAGGTCGTTACGGCGGCGCTGAGGTTTGCGGATGATAAAACCGTCAATGGCCGCGCTTTTGCGATTGGACCTAAGCGAATTCTGGACCTTGGTGACGACATCGAGGGAGGGGATGGAGGAGCGGTTATGCACGGCTTCTACGAGACAGAGTTGCCCGGCTGGGATAAGATGGCGGATGGGCTGAAGGGACTTATGGGAATTTGAGCATCTCCTTTGGGGGTTTCAAGGGAGTTAAAACGGTAGCATGAGGGAATCGATATCAAGGTGTGAAGAGTTTACGCTACACAATTGCTGTCTAGTCAAGTATGCTTTGTCTTCTATTCACCGATTAACGCACAAGAAACACAGACAAAGTAGCAAATCCTTTTCAGCTACCAGCACCGACGGCTCCTCCAGCTCTTCCCATATCATCTTCATCGCCCAGGGTGCCTTCTCAAACTTTACTGCATACCTTCACCTTTTCATGGACCTCAATCATCTCACGCAGCCGTTGTCGTCGTCGTCGTCACCAAAGTGAAACTTGCCCTCATCATCGTCTCTCCAGCCAAGTCACTAACATCATGTCTCTCAAACGTTCGATCCAGCCAATGACTGTCGTCGAGCCGAGTCCGAAACCCACCCCAATGTGCTGTTGCGGCCGCATCTCGAGGCGGAAGCTTCTCAAGATCCTAGCGTGGGTGCTCCCGCTGATCTTTTTCCTCGCGTTCCTCCCGGGAATCGTGATCAACGTCCATCCCAAGTCTCCCTCAGCCGCCGGAGGGCAGACCGACATCTGCAAACCAGACAGCTACAACATTCTGAACTACCGCTACTTCGCCGCCTCGCACAACTCCACCAATCACGACCAGCACGTCTATTACGCGAATGTCAGCTTCAGCCAGTCTGCGAACTCCGGCGACGGTGGCGTCCTGAAGCCAGCCCCTTGCCACGCCAGCGATACAACGCAACACCCTTCTGCCCTCGATCCCGACGCTGCCTACGACACCTTCGCCGTCTACGACCGTTCTGGCATCCGTGTGTTCGCGATTACGTTAAGTGACGTGAATCAGGCCGGCAACACGTTCAATATGTCGCTCTTCTGGATCTGCTCGGGGTAAGTCAGCCTCCTATCACTATTGTCAAAACCATGACTAACACGGCCTGATTTGTAGCAAGCCGTACACATTCTGGACGAATGTGACTATTTCGCCGTACGACTGCCACGACGTCGACGACGGCAAAATGGCTGGACGGCTTTGCAAGGGGCCGGATGAGTACACGTTTACGGCGGAACATGAGACCGAAGGCTGAGCTGGAGGGTACGCTCTGGGGTGTTTTGGTGGATCTTGTGACGGAAAAGAGGGTGTTTGTCGGTGGTTCTTGTGACGGAATGGCGGCCTTTGGTGGATCTTTGGGTACGTGTAGGTCCTCAGCGTATTTACTTGTTGCTGCAACTACTCCAAATGCAACTGTCTATTCGAGCTTTTCTTAATTTTGCTTCTTGACTCTAATTTCTGTGGGCTCATTTGCCACTGCCTAAAGTTATCCACGGAGTCAAAAATTCAGAAGAGGATGTAAAGATCTCGAGGGTTCAGGTTGCACGTGGTGAAAATTTAGGAGATTTCCAGGTGCATAACACCGTTGGAGGTGGTCTAGAGATGCGTAAAATCTTGAAGAGGATGACATAAATAGGAAGGTGTAAGTTGCACGAGTAAGATTCACATGCGTTTGGAAGGTTCACAGCGCCGTTGGAAGGACTCTGGAGGTGCGTAAAATGGAGGGGAAGATGTAATAGACCGGAGGATGTAGATGAAACGTGCCGAAAACAGAGTTATTCTCTATGTGTATACTACTGTAGGAGGTGGTCTAGAGGTGTATGAAATTGAAGGATAGAATGTAAAGAACTGGAACGCGTAGATTAGGTAGGGTGGAAAGTGGGTTTTTTCTAGGTACTTACCACTGCAGGAGGTGCCTCCATGCAAAAAGAAAATTTCAAGCAAATATGAAGAAACGGAAGTAGATCGATATTGAAAGTGGTAATCTATTTGCAGGTGCTTGCGAGCACCAAAAACCCAACGTCTTAAACTAGCCCGCCTTTTCATCCCTCTGTCTCACTCCACTGACTTAGAAACCAGTTCACAGTATGTTGAAGACCATCATCCAATGACACCTTATTCCAAACCCCCAATTTCGCCCTAGCAAAACTCAAATCCGGCTGCCTGCGTACGGGATCGTCTGGCGGTGCTGCAGCCTCCTCAATCACGACCTTTGGTCTCCCAGTCCTCGCAACTGAGGTAGCAATCTTATCCGCCAGATCCCAGATGTATGTCTCTTCATCATTTCCGATATTGACAGGAGTTCTGACGTTGCTATCCATGAGTCTAGCCAGAGATTCTACGCAATCAGTGACATACTGGAACGAGCGGGTTAATTTCATCCGGTCTCCGGTCACCTTGATGTCGCTTTCTTCATCGCCGCACGAATGAAGTTTGAAACCACCCGGCCATCATCAGGGAGCATTCCTGGGCCGTAGGTGTTGAAAATGCGAGCGATGCGGACTCCCGTGTTGTGCTGTTTCTGATACGCATAAGCCAATGCTTCCGCAGCTCGCTTTCCTTCATCATAGCAGGCTCGCGGACCAAATGGATTGACGTTGCCCCAGTATGTCTCTCCCTGAGGATGTTCTTGGGGATCGCCGTATACTTCTGCAGTCTCGGTTAGGTCGAGGGGTCACGTGGTCTGGGGAACGTTAGATTTGACTTTCCTGAGGTGCTGGCAATCAGGATACGAGCATTGCATCTTTGAGCTAACTCCAATGCATTTCTTGTTCCTTCGATGCAGGTGCGGAGTATCCTCAAAGGGTCTTCAGTGAATCTCTTCGGACTTGCAGGGCATGCGAGGTGGTAAATTTGGTCGACTTGAAGGTTGGGGAAGGGGTCGATCACGTCTTGCCTGTAACATTAGCAGCCGCTAAGTCTGGATCAACGAGTGGTGTAGATTGTGGGAGTTATTATATCTTACCTTATGTAAGAGAATTTCTTGTGCTTCTTGAAATGTTCGAACGTCTCTTCACGTCCGGTCCAAACCGAATCGAGCACGAAGACTTCATGGTGATGGTTCAACAGAAAATCGACGAGATGTGTGCCGAGAAAGCCTGCTCCCTTTGAGGTATTAGTAGATGCAGACGTGGTTAGAGAGCAGAGTTGCACTTACTCCTGTTACTAAGATCTTCATCCTCGAATGTCTACCTTGGACGGGACGATGTTCTTCGTATGTGGGGTTGCACGGTGCCTTCTTCAACCATAATAACACCAAGAATCTTCTTCTACTTATAGGGAACCTGATAATTTGTTTGGTCTCTAAGTGTCACGAGAATCTCCGCGGGCGACGCAACTAAGAGACGCCCAGGTTGCCCCAGACCTGATGCACGTCTCAAACGGTACAGGACCAAGCCATAAGTTTGGGCACTTCTCGCAGAAACTGCTTGGGGTATCCCGATAGGCCCTCCGAGTCCCAATTAGTATGTAAAACTCAACGCAGTGGAATAGGGCTACAGTTTGACTGACTGAAGACATGCTAGATAGGCTACTTCTTACAGTGCTATCGAGCGAGCAGGAGTGGAGCGCCGCACAGTGAGGTGTCCTTGTGCCCAAGCGTATGACCCAGTTCTGTACATCTCGTAAGCATGTTTGCTATTTGCCTCCCAGAAGATCAATTGTCGTGGTCTGTGCTGAATCACTGTCATCATTGATACATGCAGCAAACTGCATAGTATAGCAAATGTCAGTAATGCTCAATGCCCTGTTTGTGACGTCAAAGAGTTTTCGTCTCTACTAAAATCGAGCCAATGTACCGGAAGACCTAGGCAACATTGAGTGCAGCTAGCAGACCCCTTAGGGGCTACGTATTCGAATGACTCAAGTCTTCCGTAAGTTAGTAAAATAATACAGGCCAAACAGCGATGAATCAAATTGTCCTTCTGTGTACCGTTCTCTGTCACTGCTATCTATTTAGTATGCACACATGAATTTGGTAGAACTGTATTCACTATGAAGTTTATGCTCTACTTTCTATGACGACAGCCTCGTCCGGGAAATGTATCTGAAAAAGCATTGATGGGAGTCCGCAATCCGAATCCCGCTGAATAGAACCTTGGTATGTCAAAGTTCTCTCTCTCTCCCTAGTGCTTATGCTCAATTATACTAATTCCTAACGAGGTGTACGTTTGCTTCGAATGGCTATGTGCGCTAAGATGGAGCTTGAACGTGTGGAGTGCTTTGCAAGATTCCACCATGGATACAGCTGCATGCATTGGGGCGCGATAATCCCGCAGAATGAGCTCTTCTATAGCCGAAGTACCTTTCTTGCACTTCCACTGTGACTGCCGACCGGCCACCCAACTCATTTTGGTCTTGAAGATCTTCATGCTCGGCAATTGGACAATTGGTGAGACCATGAACAGCGGGTCGAAAATCGTTGAGATGGACACCTCCCTAAGATGCTCAAACTTGTTCCCAACCCATTGCGTCGAACTTAGGTTGGAATTGATGTGAACTCTGTTGTATTGTAGATGCCGTAAAGGCGGACTATATAGAGGAACGAGATGAACTATCCCCTAGGGCGCTCCCCTGGTCGTTCCCTTGGAAGCAAGGAAGGCGCCAAGGAAAGGCACTTGACAGCAAGGAAAGGCACTCCCTTCCCTTGACAGCAAGGAAACACCACAACTCCGTAAGGAAGAGAAAGGGAGAGTGAGGGATACCTAGGGGGGTGGTGTGCACGCAAGTGAACCGTATGAGTTGGTGATCCTAGGTTGCTGCAACCCGAGTGTAATACTGTATAGCAATAGACTCGACGGGGAAGCGGGGCGATCACTCTGCATGCTAATATGTGATGGGCTATAATCAAGATGCGCAATGCAGGCAGTCGAAAGAGGAAGAAGGTTGGGAGTTAGAAGATCGAAATATATCCCCCTTAGATTCTGGGGAGCGCTACTTGTACACCCTCTTTTCGCTCGGTTTTTCAGTAGTTTGAGCCATTTCTCGGGATCTGTAGGATGACAGACCCGAGTGCTGTGAGACGACGATATGGTGAACTCGCATATATCTTGAGTTTGTAGAGGTGAGAGGATACGCAGTAGTAATGTGAATGCTGCGTCGATTGAACGACTTACTGAGCCGCCTCCTGCGTTGTCGCCCCAAGATATCAACACCAAATGTACCTATGGATATGAATCTTTGTATAGCACGGGTCACGATTTCATTAGACAAGGTCATAAGAGCGTGTTAAATGGGGGCTCAGTTGCTACTTCCTTTTATATATCCGTGTAGGCCTTCTTGCCGCTGTTGGGGTTGCCCCAAAGTTCTTTCCTCAGATGGAATGCCGCGAAAGCTCGTCGTCCTGATCAATTAGCAAATTCGTGAGAGCACCTCAGACATTACTACCAAAAGTTCCCCTGAAAAGCCTCTTGCACCACCGATTGAGCAGGTAAGTTTGTCACTTCAATCTCGGAGAACTGTGTACCCCTTCCTGACGCCGTCTGAGCTGCCTCGCTGAGCTTTGAGGAATCTGGATGAGAGGGAATCTCATCCTTTTGACCGTCCAGGAAACTTGCGAGGCCACCTCAGACATCGCCATCCTCGAATGGCTATCCATTAGATCCACTGCATCCACGTGAGCAGGTAGGTTCGTCATTGTTTTTTTGTATCTGTGTACACCGTCTTGACGCCGTCAGAACGGCCTCAACGCACTATTCGAGATCCGAACAAGAGCGAATCGCACCCCTTTGCGGCACCAGCAAACCCGTCAGGCCACCTCAGACGTTGCCAAGACGGCCTCTGGTTTCCACGTGAACAGGCGAGGCCACACGCGCTAGCGCACCCACACGCGCTCAATATCTCCTCCGTCCTGGCTCCGAACCCCCGCCGACAAAACATCAACACCCGCTTCACCCACCATGTTGTCTCTCTCACACCTTCAGACATCTCGTCACCCGGATCTCCTGTCCTCGTAGGTGTTATCGACTGCCCAGTATTCCTCCGCAAAGGCTCGGACGACGACAGCGCTGATATAGGTAGCGTTGTGTCTGCTTGTTCCGACGGCCGTATCTCTGAAACCGAACCTGAGCCCGAAAAGGATCTTCGCCCCAGAACTCCCGTCTGTCAAAGCCCGAACATCGGCCCACGTTTTTGTGGCGGCGGCGAGGTCACTGAGTGGCCTTCAGACTTCGAACTGTCCGACGAAGAGGCATCACCTTCCGAGGAGGACTCCTCCGGCGTCCTATCAGAGCAGAAAAAGAACCAGCCCTCATTCTTCATGTCTCAGCATAACGCCATGGGCAAGCGGCACAAGCCCATCGTCATCCGGAGTGACTCCGAAGAGCTCGAACATCTCGAACAACGCTCCACCATCCCCGACTCATCGTCCTCCTCCGACGCCCATCCTGGTCTGGGCTATGTCAACACACCCAGCGATCGAAGCCGCCACCAGCAGCGCCAGCCCATCGTCATCCGTAGCGACTCCGAAGAGCGCGAAGAGCCTCAGCGACTCCTGGCCCACGACCGCGCTCAGAAAGGCGCGCTCTTAGTAAGTCAGCTGTCCCAGGAATGGGAAGAACAGCAAGCCCTGCGCGAGCAGCAGAAAGCACGCAAGATGTGGGACGAGGCAGAAAAGAAGGGCACGCAGAGTCATGCTCGAAGGGATGCTCCTCCTACTACTAGGAGTCTGTCATCACACCAACACGGCATTGAACTATTACTGAACATAACTGTGTAGCTTACCATATACCCACGGAGTTCCACAACCAGCAAGTGGACGATGAGCCTACGGACAAGGCTGCACCGAAGCGTGCTCGGGAGAAGCCTCCTCTAAGAACTTGGTCAACATACAAAGCTGTGCCACCGCCGCTCAACTACTCCGGTGTGGCTGGTTTCGTGCCTGCGGATTTCCACAACCTGAAAGTGGACGACGAGGCTACGGGCGAGACTGCGCCGAAGCGTGCTGAGGAGGACGCTCCTTCGCGTAAGTGGGCATCACCGCTGCCTCACCATCGCAAGACTCCCGTCGACAGCATTGGTGCAGCCGGTTCTATTGCTCGGGCCTTTCACGGCCAGCTCTCAGAGGACGAGGCCGTCCAGAGTCCGGACGAAGGATTGGACATCGATCCCGAGCTGCGACGCCAGTTCGACGACCTGGAGGAGCTTGCGAAGCATGGACGCACGAGGAGGAAGGAGAAGCCCATGATGTCCTTTCCGGATATGGCACTCGATGATGAGGAGATTTTGTATCTTGGTCGTCAGGCTTCCGAGTATCTGGCGAAGCAGAAGAAGGAGAATGAGGCGTATGACAAACAAGAGAGACGAGAGAGGCGAAAGATGAAGGAGGCACAAGAGACGGAGCGAAAGGAAAAGGAAGCGAAGCTGCGGAAGGAGCAAGAAGAGAAAGAAGCGACGCGGAGGCAGGAAGAGGAAGCAGAGGCCCTCAAAAGGCAAGAAAATGACCGAAAGCAGGAGACGTTGAGGGCCGCAGCGGCTCGAGTCAGTGAGAATTGGAACAAGATGCTGGCTGGAGAGGCGAAGGAGCGTGAGCTAGCCGAACGGGCCGAAGAAGAGGCCCGTATCCGAAAGGAAAAGAGGCTGAAAGAGACCAAGCGTAGGTGGGAAGCGTGGAAGGAGAGATGCTTCCACGAAGAGGAACACAAGAAGCGCCAGCGCGAAGAGGCCGCGAAGGCCGCGGAGAAAGCGAAAATGGAGGAAGCGGCGAGGGCTTATCGAGAGTGGGACGAGCAGAGAAAGCGTCAACAGGGACCCCCTCCGCGTCCTTCCTTCTTTGGTCAGGCACCTCCTCCGCCTGCTCGTCAGCCCACACAGCGTACCCATTATGACTTGCTGGGAGTTCCAAAGAGGGCAACCCAGGACGTCATCAAGGCCGCGTATCGTAGGCTTTCTTTGGCCAATCATCCCGACAGAGTGGCCCCGGAGCAGGCCGCGTTGGCTACTGCGCATATGGCAGAAATCAACGATGCGTACGATGTGTTGTCGGATCCGGGACAGCGCGCGGCGTACGACATGACGACGTTTGGGTACTAAGTGGTGCTGTTAGTGGGGCCTAATTGGGGTGGTTTCTGGCGGACTTTGTAAGATATTGGACGTAATGGGTAATGCTTTCGGGATGCATGGTAAGGCTTTGGGTGCGATTGGTGGTGCTTCTGGTAATACTTTGGGTGCGATTGTTCGTGTTTTGGGAGAGTTAATAATGCTACTTCTGGCGGTTTTTCTGCTTCTTGGACACTGAGCGTGTAGCTAGGAGTACAATGCTTGGTAGTGAATGAGAGATAAAAATGACTCACTGGATCATCTGTGTACACATGCTTGATATCGTATGAGGTGCCCTGGACACTTATCCGATCGTTCAAAACGCCGAGTTTAGATCTGAATCTAATTCCCGAAAGTATGCTGAGGGACTTCTGACGTTGGCAGCACACTGTATGTACACTCTCGTATAGACTTGATCTAACGACGATTAGTAGCTACACCCAAAGATAGACGAAAATGGCTCACTTTGTCATCATGTTGATACCGTATGAGGTGCCCTGGCAATTTATCTGATACTGAGTTTAGATCAGATTCTGATTCCCAAAAGTATGCTAGGGGACTTCTGACGTTGGCAGCACACGATGCAATTTCGTACAGACTTGATCTATGCGCCTAGGAGCTACTCTTGAATAGTATATCAAAATGACTTACTCCTGCGTGATACTGTATGAGGTGCCCTAACCACTTATCCGATCGTCCAAAATACTGAATTTAGATTGCATTACGACTTCCGGAAGTATGCTGAGGGGCTTCTGACATTGGCAGCACGGTGTGCGCTTTCATATAGACTTGATCGGAGGCCGATGACGGTTAGTAGGTACCAGTGAACAGTATAGCAAAAGAACTCACTTTGTCATCTGTGTACACTTGCTTGACACTGTCTGAGGTGCCACGACTAGTTTCCCAGTCGACCATAATACTGAGCTCAAGTCTCATCCTGACGTTGGAAAGTATGCTAAGGGACTTCTGACGCTGACAGCACACGGTACATTTTCGAATGGACTTGATCTAACGTACTCGCGCTCGACACTGTCTGAGGTGCCCCGACTGATTTCCTGACCGTTCAAAACGCTGAGCTTAAGTCTCATTCTGACATCGGAAAGTATGTCGAGGGAAGTCTGACATTGGCAGCACCCGGTGCGCTTTCGGCACAACGCTTAGTAGCTACTCGTGAGAAATAGATGAAAACAACTTACTTTCTTATCTGTGTACTCCTGTTTGATACTGTATGAGATACCCCTACAGATTTCCTGATCGTTCAAAACACCCAAATCAGATCTCATTGTGATCTCCGAAAACATACCGAGGCGCCTCTGACATTGGCAGCACACGGTGCAACTTCATACAGACTTGATCTAAGCACGTAGCCACCAGTAAATAGTATATTAAAATGACTCACTTTCTTATCTATGTACTCCTGTTTGGTACCGTATAAGGTGCCCCGACTAGTTTCCTGATCGTTCAAAATACTGACCTTCGGTCTCATTCTGATATCTGAAAGTATACCGAGTGACGTCTGACGTTGGCAAGGAGACTGGAAAGATATTGAATCGTTTGGTGATGAAGGGAATGAGAGAAGAAAAGATCACCATATGACATAATAGAGAGGAATTTGTAAAGTCTATTTGGTATTCCTGCACATACTTGACACCATAGCCAGAATCAGGTATCCTATTCACCCCGTAGAACCATACAATCACTTCTCAACAGGCAGTCCCAAGCGTGTGAGATGCTCCGTCATGCCATGCTTCGTCCACTCCTCACGCTCCTCCGCATCCTTCACCCACACCAAGCCAAGCATACCCGCGCCGTTAGCGTTGAGGCCCTTGCAGCCCTTCTGGGTGCGAGGGATAATGATCATCCAGACTGCGGTGAAGAGTAAGTTGTAGGCTGCAGCCTCATCGTCTTCCTTTCCCAAAGCCTCTCTCGTCTTCCTGAGCAGCAGATAGTAGGACTCGATGATGTCAACCGGCTTAGCGGAACGGGGGATGCCAACGACCCAATGTTGGTACGGCAAGTCTGGAAGCACAGTCGGGGTATCTATCGAAACTTGATCAGTATACGATCAAGGAGGAGAGGGGCGAATCTAGTCACCGAAAGGCAGGTCCTTCCCATCCGGCGGCAGGTAGAATGCTTTCTTATCCTTCAGGTTTAGGTGCGGCCAGAGCTGAAGATGCTTGTGCCCTTGCGACGAGCCCGAATCAACGCCGCAGTTGTAGAGCGCAATATGTGGCACCTCGACATTGATAGTCGCCAACGTCGCCCATGCTGCCGCCAAGTCGGACGCGTCCAAATCGTCCTCCTGTGGGACGTATTTATGGGTATGCAGGATGAGCATGGGCCGAAAAACGCAGAATTTGTTAAGCTCCAAGACGTGGTCTGTGCCGACGTTGGCCAGGACGAACGCGGGATCTGGGTTGACGAAGGGGCCTTGGGCCTGGGAGCGGCCGGGATCGTCGGCGGCGAGCAGCGGCTTCGAGCCCATGGCCGGGACGATGCGGAATTCGAACTGCGAAAGAGACCGGCAATAAACATTAATTGTAGCAAGGCCAAAGGGGATACAATTACCTCGAATCCGTCGTGCTCGATGCGATCAGGTTCCGATGGGCTGTAGAGGATCTCGCCGGTCTCGACGAGGGAGTCGAATCTGTCCATAGCCGATTCGAACAGGTCTCCGGGGAGCGTGAACTTGGTGGATCCGCGCAAAACGATAGTAGTATCCATGTCGATAAACAGCTTCGGATTGTCGCAGTAGTGGTTGATGGCTAGATCGAGATTGTACTTGTTGACGCGCAGATACTTGGATGCACGCACATTCCCGACGTTGGTGATGTTAGCGAACTGGGAGATCCTTAAGTCGCGGGCCCGGTCTTTGCTGCTGTAAGTGTCTAATATGACCGAATCATCCGCTTCTAAGAATTTACGTTTGCGGTTAGTTCCCTCGGAGCTATTAGTAGTGGCAGTAGTGATTGTCCCGTTGAAGATTTCCGGGCAGTCGAAATAAAGCAATATGGCGTCTTGGACATTGTTCTCAGCCAAACGCAGGTACTTCGCTGCACGTTTCGCGTCGAGGTCTGTAAGTTCCATGAATTCCGCGAGAGCTTTGTCGTCATCCATTGTAGCTGTGGACGAAGTGTTGTTTGTTGTTTAGATGAGGGTGGGCGCGGAGGTGACGCGGGGCTATATGGGTTTAGCGTGGGGTCCGTGCGCCAAGCTTCTTGACCTGTTTGGCACTGTCTGAGGTGGCCTGGCGAGCTATCAGACTTCTCAAAACTATCATTTCACAGCTTTTAATAACGTACTAGAGTACCCCAGGCGGCGGTAGCCAAGTGTACAGAGATAGAAGTTTCGGGAAAGAGTTGTCAGAATACAAATTCTGGAAACACCACGGTTAGATTGCATAAGATCTGGTTGTACATGTACATCTGCGAAGGTCTCTTAGAGCACAATCGATCCCACTAGAACCTATATCCGCCTTGTAACCTGAGCATACAGGGGCTAAGTCCAAGAGCACGGTCCTATCATGGAAATCAAAGCATCCCCCAGCCGAGTTTGATTCCCGCCCTCTGCAGCCGCTCCACATACTCCATCTCTAACGTCGTCGGCGTGATCATACCCCCCAATCTCTTGCCCAAGCAATCGCCGCCCCTACTCAAGACCAGCGCCGCCTCCGTAAGCGTGATTCCAGTCATGTAGTAGACCGAACCTTCGTAGTGGTACGTGGCATGCACTCTTCGCTTCCGCGGCTCGTCAGCAGTAGCCACAGCCTTGTAGCTTAAAATGTTCTTTGCCGCTTCTTCGGCGTCTGGACCAGCGCCGGGACTGTGCGATAGACGCTTGAAAATGGAACGCACGGGCCGCAAGTAAAGCCCGATCAGGACGATGGCGAAAAGGTAGTGGACGCACGCGCCTATGAGACCGTTGCTCACACGCATGTATTTTGTGAATGTGAACTGGGGTCCGTAATAGGCACCGGCGTCGAATATGCCCCAGGATCGGTACACGATTCCGGTGTCCGAGAGCGCTTGAGGGGAGTCTGTGAGTCTGCCTAGGCCAGAGACGTGGCGTGAACCCACGAGGGACGACCATCTCCCGATGGTCGAGGGCGTAGCTTTTGGTGGTGCGATGGGGCAGAGGGCGGTGGGTTTACTAGAGGCGTTGATGAACGAGATCGGGTAGGCTTCGACAAGGCCGATGACTGAATGGGATGTGCCGCCAGAGAAGGTACCGACCAGTGTTTGGAGTGAGTTTATGCAGTCGCGGAGGCCGACGTTCAGCTTTTCTCGCGCGGTTTTGGCGCAGAGGTAAGCAAGGATATCGGATGGGACTGAATCGATGCCACATTGAGGAACAATTTGTTATATACATCGTCAGTCAAAGGTTGAAAAGCGGTCAATCCTGGATTAACGCACGCAGACCCCCTTGGCTTTGGCTGCTTTGTCGTATTTACGCATCATGTCGTATGTGAACGTCACTTCACCGGTCCTAAAATGGAAGCATCAGCCACCATTGATGGGGTATATAGCATGTACAGAACCTACACGTCAAGGTAATGCGTGCCGGCATCAACACAGGCCTTGACAACAGGCTCGCCAAATTTGGCGTAAGGCCCAAGGGTGGTCATCAGAACCTTCGTCTTGCCCGCTATTGCTGATAGATCTTCGCTCTTCACCTCAACAACCTCGACAACTGTAATTAATGAGCTTCCGCAACACCTTGATCAAACCAGGCGGAGCAACATGCCAGGCTGAATGCGAGCAGGGTTCATCTGCTTGAGCTCTTCCGCAATCTCAAGGAGCCGCTTCTCATTTCGTCCGGCAATAGCCCAGCTCAGGTCCGGGTGTACATGCTCTTGTATGTATTGTGCTGTGAATTTCCCTGTATACCCAGTGGCGCCCAGCAGGACGAGTTCGTATGGTCTCTCGGCCATTTTATGGACGACGTACACTGCAGACTTCGAAGAACTTCTCAAATGAAACAGGAAAAAACAGAAGGAAAAGAATGCGGAGCCAATCAAGAAGAGATTTCGAATACGGAACTCGGTGATGAAGAGAAAGGGAGAAGTGGTTATTGCATTGTATATGTGCAGCTACACCCTAGCACTATTAGATCCCCTTCCCGCGCTCCATATGAAGTTCGCGTTATAACACGCGTTTGACGCTATCGGAGGCGGATGAATCGATGCAAAGATGGCGACGGAGATGGCGCAATAAAGTCTGGAAGACTGCCAGAGTCGGTGCAATGAAATTCCAATAGTTTGTCGAAGCCATCGGAATGAGCTCTGATAGGCTCTCGGCGTCGGAGTTAGCGCCAAGTTATTCAAGCCGAAGTGACGAAAATCGGCGAATCTGTTACCCGCTATCCAAAAAGTCGAAATACGGCCACGAAAAGTATGTAGTCGTCTTACTTACAGATAGGAAGGTATGGACACAACGCGAATCGGACAATAGACTCTGTCAGGCCGTGGCAGCCCCCGGGCGCCACAAGCCTTGGGAGGGCCTCTATTCCAGCGATTGGATGTGCACGATGATGGCTTGTGTAAAATGTTAAGCTTGTTATCACAAAATCCCCTCGCCAGTCGAGTTGATAACATCTTAACAATCGAGACGCTATACCTGATTTTCTTGACGTTTCCTTAGGTCATAATGCATCTCAAATCTCCCCAACACATTGCAACCCGTTCATGCCAAGAATGACATTTCCTTCACTCAAGGAAGCAAAATGTCGGAGGTGAATACAAGATACATTTGCAACACAAATTGCGGCCAAGTCCTTTCATATCATTGATCACAACTAGGGTTGCTCTGAATCTCTAAAGCCCGAGACAGCACACGGAAAGAGCATGTCGAATTGCATGGCACCTGGAGGGAGGAGTCTACTATTCCGTGTCAAATGATCTTGGTCGGGGGCGGAAGGCAGTGGTTCTCGTGTAGGATCCGCATCAAAAAATTCTGCCGGGGAATGGAATTGCCGAGCATTTGAGGCTAAAGACGTAGTGTGATCATCGAGTATGTTCGAAGCGTGCGCAATGTTGTTACCAGGCTCTGTTCGTGAATGCGAAAGTGCCAACGAGGATGGCTGGTGCTCTGCTGATAACGGACCACCATATATCGTCGTGGACGATGGTGGCATAAGTGGAGGTGGAGGGCTGGGAGCCCCATTGTTCGGGTTTCCAGCGTACTCTTCACGCCATTGCCATAATGCATCGTGTGCTATGCTGAAGAACAACCGGGTCTTGAGAGAGAGGCCTGGAGGTTGCTGGGACTTTTCTGATTGACCTTCGTAGATGTTCCATAGCTGCGCCAAAACCTTTGTGGTCCGGCCATGCATGTCGTTGTCTTCGACGCAACACCGCTTGAAAATTGATATGCTTGTGTTGAAAGCCTGCTTTCCTCGCTCGGCGTCGACGTATAGACCGTAGCTCGAATGTACGACTTTGGATACGAGAACTGCAGCCGCAAAACACACCCGTGAAGCCAAGAATGTGAGATATCTCACAGGACCGCCATCCGTCTCTCCATATTGAAGTTTGTCGATGAACCGGATAGCCGTGTCGAATGCTTTGATGACGCCGTCTCTGCGGGCAGACGATTCCTCATCATCGAACAGCCAGTATGCTCGTAGCTGGAAACAAGCAGAGAGAAAGTGGATGCTAGTCCGATCTGGTGAAAGTCACTATGGAGGGCACTGCAACAGAGGGACATGTTTTGGGACACGTACGAGATCTGTGAGTATTCAGCCGTTCCTCGAGCTCTCGGAGATCTCGTTCCAAAACTTTGAGCAACAAACTTCTCGTCGACTGAGAAGCTAATCCTTCCAGCCTATCAAAGTCACACATGGTTGAATGCACTTTGCTGCAAAATACTTGCGTGACTCCTGCTTGGTGCAACGACTCTGGCAACTCGTAGGGGTTCGACGCAGCAGATGCCTGCTCGATTGTACGGTCGGCGGGGAAGTACGGCGGTTGCCCGTTTCCTATAGCTACACTAATCAACGCCGCCAATCTGGTTAGTGTCGTGATAAGAGGAACGTCGAGAAAGGGAGTGGGTGGACGTAAAGTTCGGTGTCATGGAAGTATATATTGGGAGAATGCCACCAGCGAGTGGTGGCTCGAGTGAGGCAGAAGGGCAAATGCTGGGGCTACGCACCCTTCAGTAGCAACATAGGTACAGCACCAGACTTTGATGGCTTCTCTGAGTTTCGCTGGTCTCAACGAAGATTGGGCGCTGGAGTAGTGTGTCAAGATGTCTGGTCGGTGCAACCCAGTATGCATGGCCGACGACTTGAGGATGCCAGCCAGAATGAACGTGAGGTCTGTTGGCATCGACGAAACAGGAAACATCCATATGCAAAGTATGGACATGGCCTCCAAGGATGGCAACATGTGAGGAGGAGAGGCGATGGTCAACCAAAGCAGCCTTTTGACCGCGGGCACTAGTGCCGGCAGAAGCGTAAAGTCTAGGCTGTCATGACGGGCCGCCGTCGTTATGACTGCCCAAAAGAGCAAAGCAGAGGTTGCGTAGACGGCATCTGGGGAAACAGGCATCAAGAGGACGGGGAAGGAGTTGTGATAATAGGAAAAATATCTATCGCCAGTCAGTCAAATTGGCCGGCCGGACGGGCAACATTCAGCAGGAGGATTACACGTCGAAGTAGTGCTGTATTTGGTCG
The DNA here is from genome assembly GCF_010093595.1 of Mytilinidion resinicola. Taxonomy (NCBI): domain Eukaryota; kingdom Fungi; phylum Ascomycota; class Dothideomycetes; order Mytilinidiales; family Mytilinidiaceae; genus Mytilinidion; species Mytilinidion resinicola. The sequence goes on from NW_022985466.1 coordinate 127,648, forward strand.
GCATATATCGTGACAGTCTCTATCGTTCGTGCAGTCCTAACAGCGAGCGCTAGCGGTGCGCCATTGATCGTCGCCTCACGCCTACGACCACCCGCCGGAGACGTTCCTTCGGCGTCTGCCTCTGCAGCAGAAGTGCCATGAGGGAAGCGATCGGACCAAGACTCGGGGGGGAGTTGAGCCTCGCTTGATACGTGGTCTGCAGATGCTGCCAGCGCTCTGAATGAGGACGTCTGCGACGCAGGAGGTGATGCAATGGGGTTGATATGGTGAGTACTCTGCGGCTCGGGATCGGCGCGTTCATTCAGCGTCCTGTTCGGTCTTTTGCTAGCGCGCTGGGGTTCTGCTTCAGTGATGCATGGCCAAGAGTGGAGAGAACAGCGCTGGCAAGGTCGAGCACCTCCGTCGGACGCTTCGCAACGTAGCTACGAATCGCCGGGTCAGTGAGCGGCCGCTGCGTCGTGGAGCTGCCCACTCGGCACTCGCTACGCACCTTAGATTGTCTGCAGCGTTGGCAAGCGATCCGTTTTCTCTTCGCTGGGCGTTCGTGTACTGCGTTGTTCAGGGTCTCTGCCGGCGTCGCGACAGCATCGGACATCAACTCGGGGGCCTGCGGGCGCGGAGCCAGAGTGCGGTCGCGGAAAGCCTGGACGGCCATAGTGGCGTAATTACACGGGCTCATTGGTATATTTCATCAGACATAGTATGGGCAGCACAACGGACAGGTATCTAGGTAGCATAGGGGTGTCGACGACGGAAATGCAAGAGCTCTGGGATGCCGACGCGGCCAATCGGGGGGCTTTGGCAAATCGGGGGCTTTGGCCAATCTGGGGAGCTCGGCCACAGCACATCCGATATCAGCTCGGCGGCCCAACTCACTGGTCCGATGCTGGTCCAGAATTGGCGTCTCGGTGTTGGGCCATTATACTAGAACATCTCTGGAGACAGATTTCGCGTAGGGTCGACTAGGAGCTCTGACAAGGATGATTCTATATGCACTATAATCAGGCTGGTTACGGAGTTTGGACAGCGAGGTGAGTTGAAGGTTTGCATTCTAAGCAGCGGCTGAGCCGAAGTTGAGCTGGGCAAAATTCTGATACGAGTTAGGGATACGGCGTCAACTCAAATGGGAAATGGGAGGAGGTAGGTTGGTCGGTAATATACAAAAAAAAGCTACCATACGAGTCTCCAAATAACCTTGATTCCTATCCTGCCAAATCAAAGTCTCATCACCTCCTCCCTCAACCCCAACCCCTAATTCACCGGTGCGGTGGCACCGCCTCAAACTGCGCTGCCTCAATCGGCGTCACCCACGGCAGCCTATCCTTCACAAAACACTCCTTCGTCGGCGCAAAAGCCGCTGGGTCATCCAATCCTCCCGACATGACAACAACGACACCCGGAGCCGCGTCCGGGTAGATGAACAGCGGCGACCCGCAGGATTTGCAGAAGTGCCGCCTTAATGTATTGCCGGAGGTGGTGTTGTTGTAGGCGTGCACGGAGAGATTGGATTCGCCTTTGGTGACAGTGAGAGAGTCGCGTCCGGCATACATCGAGTTGGCTTGGTAGGTGGATCCAGTAAACTTGCGACAGTTGGCGCAGTGGCAGAGAAAGGAGCTGAAAGGGGCCCCCGTGAGATTGTACGTGACGGCGCCACAGAGACAGGAGCCCGTTTGAGTGGAGGGGGTGGCTGTGGACATGGTTCCGGCAATCTTTGAGAGTATAATTGAGCCAAGGGAAGTTTAGAAAAGGAAAAAGACAGACGTAGGGGAGCAAATTTCAATTGTAAATATGAGGATATGGGAAACGAGGCAGTGTACCATGCGATGTACGAGGCGATACGTGTGCTACACCGCTGCTTATATACGCCCTGCGTGTCTTCGTAATCTCCCAGGATTGCTTCCTTGGATAAAGTATCTACAGTGGAGCTCAGAACCGGCGCTGCTCTAAACAGTTTGTAGCATCCTCGGCAGGGTGACGGCTGGAGATAGACTTGATAAAAGAAATGAGGGGGCTGACCGAGGAGGTTGGATCTAGGCTCTCTTGAGAATAGATGCCACCTGCGATGCTGAGGAACTAGCAGGAGAATGCGGTCTTATGCCACTATAAGCGGATCTTTTGGGTAATAGACACGAGAGAGGCACACTTATTGGCGCAAGAAGTAGCATACCCGTCCGAGATCGCAGGATGGCTTACAAATCAGAAAGTGGTAGGGAATTCTCGACTAAGATTATACAACACTTACCGTATGCCCTTCACCCCCGAGAGCTCCGCCGCAGTCCACTATTCCATCGATACCGCACTCCACACCTTTGACAACATCCATCGTGGCCTTGAATGGAATTGTCACTTGAGAAGGCCTCTAACACGTGAGCTCTCGCAACAGCCACGGCTGCGCAGCGCCATTGCCCTGTAAAACCACCGTGAAATGCCGACCATCGCCAGTATGCGGGGAATCCGACAGGGCCGAGGACCTTGACCCTAGTCCTACGAGTGAGCCGCTGCAGCTACAAAATGTAGAACGCGTCTCTAGAATTACCGCGCTGGAAAGAATTGAATTCGCGATTGTTCGATATGGCTTCAGCTGGTCCCAAATCTGCTGGCGGCATCGTGCCGACGAGGCTGCGGCAGGTCGCCTTCGTGACGGATGATCTGGCGAAGGCGAAGAGGCTGTTGGTAGGAAGAACTAAGTAGAGAAAGCTACTATAATAGACGCTGACGATTGCGGCAGACTTCTATTCTTGGGACGGAAATCGTCTACGAAGATCCCAGGGTTGGAGCATTTGGGTTGGCGAATTTCTTGGGTATGGAGCTGCTTGACTTTTTATCTCCTTGCTGGTGCCACTAGCTGACTCTGAAATATATAGTTGCCATTGGAGGAGACATCATCGAAGTAAGGCGCTCGAATTCAAACTTCAACCTTCCCGGCTCTATCTAACGAAAGGTGTAGGTTGTTGCGCCAACCACGACGTTGAGAGCGAGCACGACTGCAGGGCGATTACTCAAGAAAAGGGGCGAGGGTGGATACATGATCATAATGCAGAATGAGGACGCAGCAGCCAGGCGAGAATATATCACATCGAATAAGCTCGGAAAGGTGATACTCAACGACGAGCATGATGATGTTGTTACCGTCCAGTATCACCCGAGTGGCATGAAGGGTAATCTCTTTCTTCCACCCCATCTTAACTATCCGCTGACATGACATAGGCGGCATAATACCCGAACTCGACTCTCATCGCCCTTCGAAAGATAACCCAAAGCCATTGACCTCCCCCTTCTCGCCCTGGCACGCCTGTGGCCCAGATTACAAAGCCTATTCAGCCATCATGAAGCGAAATACACACATACAGTTGGGCGGTCTGGTTTGCCGTCTGGCACCCGGAGACGTTCGCCACGAAGAGGCGCCGAGGCAATGGGAGGATATGTTTGGCGTTGCGCGAAGCCGCGACCTGCTAGCTTTTACGAACGCCCGACTGGGCTTCATGCGCGGCGAGGAAGGGAAGCCGGAGGGAATAGTATCTATTTCCATTGGTGTTACAGGTCAAGATACACTTCAGGGAATACTCGACCGGGCTAGCAAAGAGGGGCTCCTCGAGGATGGCTGGGTAAATCTGCTAGGGGTCAAGTGGTCTTTTTATTTGGCTTCATTCGGGAACGCAAAGACTAAATTATAGACCAAACGCGCGTGAAAGAGGTTGAATATCATCATTACAGGCATCGTTCGACTTCAATTCGTTAATATATCTGCATCTAATGCTTGATAGGCTAATCCAGGATAGGGGATTCCCGTGACAACACACAACGAGCATGGTTTCATCGCCTGCCTCTCTAAATGGATACAGGTTATCGTCTACTCAAACAAGTTAACGAGCACACCAAATGCGCTTGTGGCTTTGGAGCCGTCCCAAACCCTATTTCTGTCTGCTGGGCGTTTTTCACGAGTAAGGTTAGCCGTGCCCAGCACGGCCTCATCCTTCAGGGCGTTTTCCAGCAGCGATCTTTCCTATTCGCTGCAAGTCCCGCTATCCCTCTGCTAGCATCAATGCGTACGCGTCTTATACGGGTTGGTAATCACGATCTATTGGTTATTGGAAAGCTTGTTCGTACGAAACTGTTCCAAGCAACTAGTCGATCTCGAAGCGTCCTCAGGCGCTAAGCCCCATAGCACTTGGCAAGGCTGACTACTGGGTACTGATGACAATCCTAGACATACCGATGCTGGGGGAAAACAATGCGATTGTCCCTTCGCGAGGCCCTTCACTATCTCAGGCAGTAGGGTGATATCTATTCGCCATTCCTTCGCCTCCTGGTTGCTCACATTTCTCTCGTTTCGCATCATACCATTCGCTTTGTGTTATTTCGAAGATGCTACTACCTAGGCAAGTGTGGGCTCTCACGAAGAAGAACCTCGTCATTGCTGTGATACGTCGACCGATATCGACGTTTATTCGGGCTTTTCTTGTGCCCTTGCTCATTGTCCTGCTTGTTGGATACTCTCAAGACTTCTTCTCTTCCGATGAACACCACGGAGTTGGACCAGAGCTTACTGTAAGTGTCATCTTTTCTTCAAGCATAGACTTGAAATGCTCCGGCCCCTTGCTGTATGCAAGGCGCAATTCGAGGAACTAGACTTCACGTCGATGCATGCCTTTAGATTCTTAGAACTACGTTCAAGACCGCATCAATTTTGAGCAATTAACAGGAGAGTAAGTTTATGTCATTGTATATGCTCTAACATTTTCTGGACAGGTTCCATCCTTGGAAGATGCATTGCACTCGGACAACAGTCGGCTCCTCGTAGGCCTTTTTGACAACGGCTTCAAGAATGGCAACGTGTCCAAGATCATCTCGTCTCTATCTGAAACCATTCGAAAAGCCGGAAAGACCCCTCGTTTGTTTGCCGATTTCGTAGAGTTGTCCTCAGAATGTGCTGCTCAAGCTCAAGGCATCTTTCCTTGCTTCGCTGGCGTTGCATTCTGGTCAAGCTCCTCTGAACCCTCCTCCACCAGCACTTGGAACTACACCATCCGCAGCGATTCCAATCTCGGCCTGACTGATGTCAACAGCGGCAAATACAATGCCCAAACTTACATGCTTCCATTGCAGAAGGCTATCGACGATCAAATCGTATCCATCTCCGGAAAGGGTTCGCTGCCTCCGAAGATCGAAAGCATACTTTTCACGGACGACACCGACAAAGATCGACTCAGTAAGACGAAGTCTCAGTACCTCGAGTTCTGTGTTGATATCTTTGGGGCGATTTTCTCCTTCGCAATGGTGGGCATTATCTACCACATGACCGGATTCATTGCTGTGGAACGTGAGATGGGCGTTTCACAGCTCATCGACTCCATGATCCCTGGCGGCTCTTCATCGCGCGCTCGCTTCGTTCGATTCGCTTCAACCTACATATCTTTCACAGCTATATACTTGCCGAGTTGGTTGGCAGTCGGCATCGTCATTGCCACCGTCGTTTTCACCCGCTCGTCCGCCGCAATCTCCATAATATATCACCTGCTTGTCGGTCTCGCCCTCGTCTCCTTCTCTCTCCTCGGCGCGGTGTTTTTCCGGAAAGCTCAACTAAGCGGATCGATCATGACCGTCATCGGGGTGGTTCTCGCCATACTGCCTCAGGTGCTTTACAAAGAGACCCAGTCTATTGCCATAGCGCTTAGTCTGCTGTTCCCGACGTCGAACTACACGTACTATATCACCACTTGTGCGCGCTTCGAGCTCAACGATATGAGGATGAGCCTGAAAGGGGTAGCACCGGAAGATGCTTGGCGCATCAAGGGCTATCTCTCATGGGTGTTCCTGATCATACAGATCTTCCTCTACCCTGTGCTAGCATTCGGTATAGAAGCACTGCTTTTTGGCACAGCATCCAAAGGCCGCAAGTTTGCAACGCCGGCTGATGCTAGAGCTCCGACTGTTGATTTGAAGAACTTCAGCAAAACGTAAGTCGTCATCTTTATCAATTCATGAATGAGGCGATCCCTAACGTGTATTCTCAGCTATAAGCCATTCGGATGGAGTAGCCTCTTCAAGGGCAGAAAAACCGTATATGCCGTTAAGGATTTGGATCTCAAAGCCTACGATGGGCAGATTCTTGCATTATTGGGTCCTAATGGAAGTGGCAAATCGACTACTCTGAATGCTATCGCTGGAACCATAACGACTACCGGAGGATCTATCTCCATCGATCCCGCTGGAGGTTTGGCCTTTGCGCCCCAGGCGAATGTGATTTGGTGAGCTCTAGCCGTTTCCACTACCATCAAGCACGAAATTATGATGTATGCTAATTCATGTGCAGGGGCGAGTTGACTGTCAAAGAGCATATTCGAATTTTCACATCCCTCAAATCCCTCGGCACGTATCACCTCGTAACAGAGACCGATGCTTTGATCAAAGCATGCGACTTGGACAATAAGCGGGATGCCAAATCCAAGACTCTTTCCGGAGGACAGAAGCGAAAACTCCAGCTCGCCATGATGTTCGCAGGTGGCAGTGCAGTCTGCTGTGTGGATGAAGTCAGCACGGGACTTGATCCTATCTCCCGCAGAAAGATATGGGATATTCTTCTCGCCGAACGTGGAAGACGAACAGTAAGTCTAGAGATCATCGAGCGTTGTAAGGATACGCTAACACCATGAGCAGATCATCATGACCACCCATTTCTTAGATGAAGCCGACTTCCTTGCCGATGATGTGGCAATCATTTTCAAAGGAATGTTGAAGGCCGCCGGGTCGACGGCAGCTTTGAAGAGTCAATACGGAAATGGCTACACCGTCACCTTATCCGATGCCACGGATGTTGATATCCCACTATCATCGGACTTGATTACGCGTGATGATACGCACAATCAAACCATCTTCCGACTTCCAGACGGCGCACATGCAGCGGAGCTTGTAAGAGTCCTCGAACAGAAGGGCTTCCACGATTATCAAGTCTCTGGACCCACAATGGAAGAGCTCTTCTTAAAACTCACCGGCGAGACCTATGATCCACGGACCACGGCTGAGCATAAAATCAAAAGCAAATCTTCTAAAAAGAAAGCCAAGACATCCACCGAGGAAGAGAAAGAAGCAGCTGTCACAATCGATGATGTTAGCATAAGTCAACTAAAGGACGGTCGACCGATATCTGCGACAAAGCAATGGAGTATCCTTGTCCGTAAACGGTTTTCCATCCTTCGACGAAGCTGGGTACCTTATTTCGTTGCGGTCGCAGTCGCTATTGTGGGTGCTGGCATCGCCCCGATGCTCATAAAATCTTACAAGCTACCCTTAACTTGTCCTGTACCTGAAGTCTTCACCGACATCAGTAACTATCGATCAGACCTCTCCGCCGGGACTTGGCGACTGCTCACGGTTATGGGGCCGTCTTCAAAGATACCCGACAGTGCGTTGGAGCAGATTGCCAACACCTACTCCTCAAAGTATACCGCCTATCCACAGTATAGCGGCTTCACCAACACGAGTGAGCTAAAAGACAGCATTCACATGGTTGAGACTTTGGATGAGTTCAAGGATTACGTTTCCAAGTTCCAGAACACCCTTTACCCCGGAGGCATTTTCATGTCAGACCCGCCGACTTTAGCTTACTCTATAAGCTACGACAACAACGGCTATGATGGTGTTCTCATGCAAAACATGCTTAATATTATAGTGAGCGGTGTTCCGATATCTACCGGATTTGCCGACTTCCAACAAATCTCTATGCCGGACATTGTGGACTTCAATGTCCTTGCATTCATAATATATTTTGGCCTTATCATGGTTGCATATCCGGCCTTCTTCGCATTGTACCCGACTACTGAGCGAATTCGAAATGTGCGATCGATGCAGTACTCCAACGGCGTAAGACCGCTTCCGCTCTGGCTGTCTCATCTCGCCTTCGACTCTTGCTTCATCATCGTCATTTCTGCTGTGTGTACCGGTCTCCTATCCATCGCCACGCCAGCTTGGTTCAGCATCGGGTGTCTCTTTGTTGTCATGCTCCTCTACGGAATCACGGCTGCTCTCCTCAGCTACGTCATCTCCATGTTTGCACCGTCCTCGGTTGCAGCATGGGCTCTGGCTACATTTAGCCAGCTCGTCTTGTACTTTGTGTACTTCGGCGGCCTGATCGGTATCAAGTCGAACTCCCTCTTCATTGATCTTCTCGGCGAGATCGACAAGATGCACTGGACTGTTGGGCTCATCTCACCCGCCGTCAACCTTCTACAAGCCCTGTGTATCGGCCTCTCTCAATTTGCGCTACTATGTCATAAAGAGGGTACCTCAAACCCAGCAGCAATCACCCTCTACGGCGGCCCAATCCTCTACCTCATCCTCCAAGCCATATTCCTCTTCCTCCTCCTCCTATGGTGGGACAGCGGCTTCGTCCTCCACTCCCCCTTCGCCCGCACCCCCATCCATTCCAAAGACCCAGAAGCCTACAATATCCTCCCTTCCAACGCCGTCGAGCTCTCCCACCTCCCCTCCCCCATCGACAGCACCAACCCAGCCCTCCGCGTCGCCAACATCACCAAGCGCTTCCATAAGAACCTCGCCGTCGACGACGTCTCCTTCGCCGTGCACAGCTCCTCCATCTACGCGCTTCTCGGCCCCAACGGCGCCGGCAAAAGCACCCTCATCTCCCTCATCCGCGGCGACCTCGCCCCCTCGCCCTCAACCCCCCACCCAGCCATCCACGTCGCCAACATCCCCGCCCTTACGCACCTCGCCGCTGCGCGTGCGAAGCTCGGCGTCTGCCCCCAGTTCGACGCCGCCGACAACCTCTCCGTGACCGAGACCCTCACCTTCTTTGCGCGCATCCGCGGCGTCGCCGACGTCGCCCACAACGTCGCCGCCGTCATCGCCGCGTGCGGGCTGGGGCCGTGGGCGACGCAGATCGCGGCGCGGCTGTCGGGGGGCACGAAGCGGAAGCTGTCGCTCGCGGTTGCGCTGGTGGGGAACCCGGCTGTGCTGCTGCTGGACGAGCCGTCGTCTGCGCTGGATGCGTCGGCGAAGCGGACGCTGTGGCGGACGCTGCAGTCCGTGGCGAAGGGACGGGCGGTGGTGCTGACGACGCATAGTATGGAGGAGGCGGATGCACTGGCGGACAGGATTGGGATTGTGAGTCGGAGGATGTTGGCGCAGGGGACGAGGGAGGAGATGCGGCGGGAGGCGGGGGATGCGTATTTTGTGCATGTGGTTATGAGGAGTGCGCCGCATAGTGGTGAGGGGGAGATGGAGGCGGTTAAGGGGTGGGTGTTGGATGTTGTCCCCGGGGCGAAGATTGAGAGGGCGACGAGGGGTGGGCAGGTGAGGTTTGAGGTGTCCATGGAAAACGCGCAGGGGCTAGGGGTGGAGGGGTTGTTTGGGTTGTTGGAGCGGGAGAAGGACAGGTTAGGGGTGGAGTTTTATAGTGTGGGGAGGGCGACGCTGGATCATTGTTTTGTGGAGATTGTGAGGAAGTATGGGGGGCAGGAGGATGAGCAGTAGGAGGATTTGGAAGGGGGGTTCATGTTCAAGGCGGTTGCCTTCCTATTTGTCCGGATTATTCTGAGGTCGTTGAAGTACTCCATACAGTGGTAAGCGAGTGGATATATTCTGTTATGCAAGTCCTCATTCATAAGGTCATGGCTTTGCTATTCGTTTCTGCACAGATATGAAGATGTTGGTGTAAGTAGGGCCTAATGCACAGGGAATAGAACTCTGAATTATGTGTAGATCGTTTTGAGGTTATCGAAGCACGTCAAACGAGTTGAAGCCGTCAGTGTAGAGCAAGTCCTAATCCACAGGGTGAAGAACTCTCAATTGTGTGTTGATCATTTGAGGGTGTCGAAGCTCGTGTAACAGCGGCACGCATATGGAAATGTGAAGAGAAAGCCTGATTCTATTGGATTTTTTGAAGCTTATGTACTGAGGCCGTGTATCAGATGGTGATCCATCTGTCCTTGCACTACTGATGATACCCCCAGGCATCCTCCCACGCCACTCGGACAACTCCAGCTTTCCATGGCACCCTACTCAATTCCTGGCTCCGTACGTTCCGTTGGCCTTTTGAGAGCGTGTGACGGGTTCGTTGCGGGCGGGCAGCGTCTTGGCCGCTGAGGTTCTAGTCGGTTGGGTTCGCTTTTTGGGGGGAGGTACGGCAGCTTGAGCCGCTCCTGGGCGGCGTTTGGGTGGTCTAGAAGGCTCAGCTTCTGTTGTTGATCTTGGCTGTGCCACCGTCGCTGTACCATCCTCGTCTTCCGCTTCACTTTCTTTGGTGCCGTCGAGGTTGGTGAGGGATTGCCAGTGCTCATTGATCAGTGCATCCGCTTTGATTTTACCCTCCATCCCTCTGAACCTACCCACGAACATGCTCAGTCGTGTCATCTCCATGAGCACGGCGGGAATGTCGCCCTTGTCCCTGAGACTCCTAATCAGACCCTCCCAGGTTTGCATTACCACTACCACAGTTTCTTCCAGACCTGTCGCAGCAGCCATCCGAGCTAGAACTAAAGGATCCGTAATCCGGGCTCGAAGCATCTGGGATAGCTCTTGGGATAGTTTTTGGGTATCGTCATTGTCTTGTGCCAGTTGCGTCATGAACGTATCGGTGACAAGCTCGAAGAAATTGTTCAGAGGGCCTCCATTCCGCGCGTACTTGTAGTTGAACCAATCGAGAGACTTCGTTGCCGGATCCAGTAATGCGTCTTCCTCCTCCCCAAACTTTTTGATTTGGTCGAGCACGTTGAAGTCGGCCATAGTGAACTTCGGCAGGTTCGGGAAATCTTCGAATTCATAGCGAGCGTTGGGGTCAGAGTTATTGGAATATTCTCTCTTTCCATCTTTCCAACAGCTCTCATGGTCGTTCCTTCATATCGGTAAGCTAAAGTTTCTCGAACGCTTGAATTTGCTCGGATAGATTATACCAGAAACGCCGAGGAAGACGCCCGTACTTCACCCAGCATCCGCCACTTAGGTTTCCCGTGCCGTAGTGATGGTGTCGAACCGCGGATGGACTCTTGAACTTTTTCATGCAGAGACCATGGTAGTAAGGTCCCTTTTCTGGTTGTTAGTAGGATCTCCGAACTGCTGAAGTAGTTTGTAGAAGCGTACTGGTCTATAGCCGGCTAAGGATTCGGTACCCGTGTGATCCTCGTCATCGTCGTAGCCATCGCCATCCTCATCATGACCTCTGCCAATCGTGGCTTCGCCGTCAGTTTCGTTGTTGACACCGCCGTTGGCATCGGATTCGATTGTCTGGTGTCCGTGCGACGCTGTGGACATGGTTGAAGGTGGTGAGTGGACTTCGAGGTGGAGTTTGACTGGAGGTGAGGTGGAGATTGCCTTGAGGTGGGTTCAGCGTGGGCGTCTGGCGGGAGTGGGGAGCCTTGTTTTGCAGCCGGCGTTAGGAATCACGTGAACCACGTGAGACTCGCTTAGCACAACGCCGTCCCACAAATGAACCTCGCTTCTTCGACGGTCTTGCCGCACGACATTAGCAACACTAATCCATCATTTGTCGCCACCTGCACGCCTCTCTTCTACCTCCTCAACTAAAACTCCATCGCACTATCTACTCGAACGCACAGTCTCCATGAAATCATATCCATCGAGTAAGTCATCTACCCCGCATCCAACGCTGCCATTCATCAGAAGCCGGTCTCACCCAGCCCTTCCTAGACCAGGCTCTCACCATGGCCTCACGAATATCGCCAATCTCGAGCCTTCTTCTCCCTCGGCTTACGAGTCCTTGGCCTCCCGGCCTGCATTGATAAGTTTCACCGGGAAGTTCCCCGGACGTGGCTTGCCGCTACTCTTCCTCTGGCTCTGCGTGGTGCCTGGGGCGACCGGATTGGGCACGCTGCTCATGAAACTCACTCTTCAGTTCACGCAGAGGTCTGTACAGTGCCTGGAGCGATTCCTTACAAAGTTCAACGATAGAGAAGGTCACCAACCTCCAGCAAGCGATAGGGCGGTGTCGTGCAGCTCCTGAAGCGTCCACTTCTTGAATGACACTTTCCAGTCTGTGCCTCCGTCCGCCTGCGCGTTGGAGTGACTCAATCGTGTTGGCTTTTTTGAGGGTCACCCTACAGTCTGTGCAGGCGGGAGTTTGCGTTGATCAAGACCACTGAAGGGGCCCCACCGGGCAGTTTATGCAGCTCTTCACATAGTAGTGGATGCTACCCAGGCCTGTTAGATCTGAAACTCTTGCTCCTTAGCGCCTGGAGGATGGATAGCGACAGCGAGATGTTCCACGTTAGCGGGATGTCTCTCGGCAGCGATATATCCTCCGATAGCGGGAGATCCCATGTTAGCGGGATGAGTCAGCGCTCGTACAAACTTCTCTGGTGCTCTGCGAACAGTGAGCTTCACATAGTAGTGGATGCTATCCAGGCCCGTTAGATCTGAAACTCTTGCCCCTTAGCGCCTGGAGGATGGATAGCGACAGCGAGATGTTCCACGTTAGCGGGACGTCTTTCGGCAGCGATATATCCTCCGATAGCGGGAGATCCCACGTTAGCGGGATGAGTCAGCGCTCGTACAACCTTCTCTGGTGCTCTGCAAACAGTGAGTTGCTACTACTGGGGAACGCTCGTGAGATCTGCTTCTCTCGTGCTCCTGCGCCTGGAGGATGCATAGCGACAGCGAGATGTTCCACGTTAGCGGGATGAGTTTAACGTTCTTACGGACTTCTCTGGTACTCTGCACAAGGTGAGTTGCAGCAAAATCTCATACCTACCGATGGTACTGCAACCTCCAAATGAAACCGATCGAGCAACACTTTGAACACCGAACCGCGCCAAATTCCACAACTTCCTTCAACAAAATCTCGAAACACATACACCCTTCAGTCACGCGGTATATCCAACGATCGTTCCTCCAGAGTCGTAGCCTTAATTGGAGAAAACTCTTCTAGGACGTTCTAGGGATTCGGATTTCGGCTCTTCATTCACGTATATAGCTCTATGTAGTTCTCTTTTCCCCTTCTTCAAATCTTCTCGAGGTTTCCATGAGGGGGTTTTTAATGAGGCTACTATTCACTCCCCAAAGACTTTTTCTGCGTGATGCAGTGATTTGTGACTGCATCTAGAATTCTTTGAGGGTATTGAGGTAGCTCAAACAGCGGTAAGCATTTGTAGGTCTGTTCTCCTTTGGAGGTGAAGATTGCAACCCCCAGCGTGTAGCTTTTACACAGTATTAAAAGATTGTAAACAAAGCCGCTTTAGGAAAAGACTCTAGATCCTCAGTGTCGGAATATCGGATCGTATTCTACGTCTAATTCGCGGTGTTAAGGCTGTCCCACCCAATTGTAAATTTTGGGAGGTGCTGAGGACGATAAACAACACTACTAAAATGTAAAATCTTCACCTCTTAGCATAATAACTTAGTTAGGCAGACCGGTAACGGAAAGTATAGTGGCCTCGGTACTGTGTCATCGATGTTTAAGTATCAGCAAAGGAGGAAGTGAGGATTTTCGGGGCACGCAAGCTGACATAGAATATGATTTGAATCAGCTCTTAGCGGGAATCACAGTTGCTTCATGCCATCACGGCCAAGTTCAAGTGGAGAAATCTCATGTCGAGATGGTAAATTGGGTGTTTCGCGCAGTACGATTGCACACCTATGGAGTACGGTACATTGGTAGTCTTCCCAGATCTTGTGGGCCCTCGAACCCATCTCCAACAGACCAATTTCTAACGCCCTATGCGGGATACAGTGGTGAGGTGTCCAAGTTGGGCTTGCCTCTTTGTGGTACTATGTCAGCCGATAGTTTGTCGAAGTGTATCGAGGCCAAGGGAACTTGACGTCCCCTGAGTGCCAGCAAGACGTGGAGGTCTTCATCGCTTCCATAGCGGGTAACGAGATCCAAGGCGATGCTAAAGACTTTGCTAGTCTGTCGGATATCTATCATGGTCCTGCTTTGAAGATGCTCGACGGTGGTCACCATGAACTGCTCCATGGTATTCGGATCAGGCGTCGATATCAAGACTTTCATCAGCTCGTGCTCGATCTTCGCCGTACTAGCTTTATCTCTCTGCGTATTGCTTGATAGCCTTGATCAGAGTGGTGTAGAAATGGTGTTCCGTGCCTTCGAGATGTGACAGGCAGCCTCCGATAATGTCTGTTAAAGCTCCCTGACTTTCCATCTCGTCTTCGTTGCACAGATGGGACAGCTCGAGTTCGGGACGGTGGTAGGTTTGGCGTTTGACTTAGTGCGACCCTAAGAAAAGTAAGCTTTTTGGGCCGAGCAAGAAGTGATAAGGCGGCTGTCCGTGAACGCCTCCATATCACCCTGCAGCTTCCAACCTCTATTCACCCTGAAGAAGCGAAAAAGCATTGATATAAAAGAAGAAAGTCAAAACAGAACTCGCCTTCAGGTCTGGATGTAGTTCGTCAAGCGACGGAAGGTGGTTATTAGCGGCTATTGATCAAGAGGTGGAGAGAGGTAGATGAGGGGAGGAAGGATCAAGGTAGGCTACGTTATAGGAAGACTTTGTGACGCCAAGATGCCAGTAACTAGCACGGACACGCTCATGAATTTACGTGCGACGTGAAGTTGACAGCCGTGACTACCGAGCTACCTCTTGACTCATCAGCTACTTGTTTGCGGCGGTCCTCCTGACGACGGTATCGACAGAACAGCAGTGACACCCAGCCGCCCCGGAATCGGTCCATTCGCTCATCTAACCACTTGCGCGACCCAATCTCCGAGGTCGGTTAGCTGTCTCTGTGTCATCGCTCTCTCTGTGTCATCGCTCTCTCTGTGTCATCGCTCTCTCCGTGTCATCGCTCTCTCGCAGCTAGCTGTATCAACTACACATCAACACCACGCAGTGGCCACCCTCGGCGTCTCCTCCATACATCCACACCCCCGCTCAAAATGGAAGAGCATCCGACTAACGCCGCCGCCGGCCTAGGCGCCCTGCTTCCGCCACCGAGCTCATCGCAAGCACCCGTGCACCCCGTGGCCTCCCATTCTGCCAGGCAAGATCGCATCAAGGAACATGAGCTGGCTGTCATGGACGGGGAGTCTCTCAAGGAACTAGGCATGAGGCTCAACTAAGGCCAAGATGCTCTCTCGCAGTTCTTACACATCATCTACAATACTTTCCAAGAACAGCGAGCAAAGGCGCTGGTCTCTTCAGAGGCGCATATTGAACCCATCCTTCAAGGCATTCTGCAGGAGGTTCTACAATGCCTTCAAGTAAACACTACGGCAAAAGTCCTATTCAGTACTCAAGGAGAGCATGAGATCTAGGAGGACCTTCTCGATCAGATGATTCTCGGCTTGCTTCGCTACTGCGAGGCGGATATTCTTGTCCCGAAACTCAGACTTCTTGGAGCCACCGACCGGGCCCGCATGGAGCTTCTCGATGCGTACTCTTGCAAAGTTTGGTTGCTACTTCTTATGTTTGTCACTGTCTACAAAAACAAGAAGTTGACGCAAGAGTGCCTTCGGTTGCAAGAGCAGTTTCTTGGACCCAGCCTTGCGTCGATCAGGCAAACAGGAGTACTCAATCTTCCACCTACCATCACCAAGCGGCAGCAGAAGAGACTACCGAAGATGACATCACGAGAAGCTGACCAGCGTCGTCGTCGCAGCCAGGAACGACAGGCTCGATGGAGCACGACGAGCGGAGTATTTATGCATCCTGGGTTTGGTATGCATGGCGTAGTGCCCTCGGAGCTGGCACCATCGTACTTGGCTTCTGGAAAGCCAGCTGGTTCTTTGCATGCCCCTGCTGACCCCAGCTTAGCAGTCAGGACCCGCACCGCATCGGAGAGAGAGGAACAAGACAGCCAAAGGGAACAATGTGGGCGAAAGCGGTTCAAGTCTGAGCTGTAGTAGAAAGTGCGGAATAGGCCGGTGGGAGAGGCGAAGGGGTTGCATTCAAAACCTCGACACGGAAAGGGAGGTATGGACATGGTCTTTAGTACCTATAGAGGTGTTGAGGAACCACAAACAGCACCAACAAAGTAGAACTATTTCATGTTCCAGCACAGGAAATCAAGGAAGCGTTTTGCGACGGAGGTTATAGCGGCTTTGGTACTGTAATGTGGTTTTAGTTATGGCAGAGACGGAAGCGATAGCTTTGGGGGTGCGCAAGTGCTCCGGTACCTTCGCCTGAATTAGCTTCTTACGGTGATCATAGGACTCAACACCATCAAGCTATGACAAATTGGGGAAGTCAAAATTGTGAGTTTGCATATCGAGTGCCCTGCGCAGTTTGGATGCAAAAATATGCAGTAGATTGTCCTATCTTCCCTGGCCCGGGACTCTTCCAGCGACCACATCCTTTCTCACGAAATTCCAACTCCATCGCCATAAGCCATTCACAATCGTACAGTCCCCAAATCAGGCCTTCATCTTTGTGGTGCTACTTCCGTCGACAAGTCATGGGGGTGCCCCGAGCCTGACTGGAGCTCGCTCAGCTCGATTGCCTCGCCGAGCTATGGGAGCATTGAGTATGCTTTTGGACTTCGGCGATCAATTCTGCGGGACACTAAAGAGTCAGCTTGTTGGGCTGAGCAAGAACTGAAACCATGCGTGCGCATGAATACACCAAACCAAACGGGCCATCCCACGGCGCCAGCCATGTTTGATCCAAGAGAATCGCCAGTGAGCGTCATGTGAGCCGTCGCCTATATCGCCGGCCTTTGATCTGGCGGAGCAAAGCTCCTCAGATTCGGCGCAAGGACGCGACCCACAGTGAACACTGAACACTGAACGACTTACACTGAATCTTCAACGATGCCGACGCCATCTGGAAATGTAGCTGTGATGAGTGTACTAAGACCAGAATGAACGTCGTGTATGCCGTCGCCTATTTCGCTTGCCATTATACGAGGAGCCATCATGCGAGGAGCACTTGACTCCCCAGGCTTGGGCGACAGCCGGGCGAGTATGACTGAAGCTCAGCGCAAGGACGCAACACATAGTGAACACCACAAGACCCGCACAGCACTCAAACACAGGTCCAGTGAGCAGTGAGGATAACATGCGGATACCGAGTGCGAACATCATGTGATCTGTAGCCCATATCGCCTGCCATTGATTTCGAAGAGCCATTGCGAAAGCTCTAGAGCAGACGCACTCCCCAGACTCGGCACAAGGCTCAGATCACAGTGGACGCACGGGGCACCAGACCGCAGTACCCAGATTCTGCTCACCCGGCGAGGAGCATGGAACGAGAGGAGTGATGTGAAAGAGTAGGTCCGATGAGCAGGACTTGCCTTTGTGGAAACGTCGTAGGCAGCTCACCAAGAGCTGGATGGACAGTGGTCAGGTGAACTGTAACAGGCGGAGGAAGCTCGTCACCGTACCTGTTACGACGTCAGTCAACATCCGAGTAAGACTGAGCGGCGCAGAAGAATACTTGCCAGTGTGGGGTTGCTTTAGTGGATGAGTGGTGAAGAAGAGCGAGGTGGTGAAGTGAACGGCCAATTGGACATCGCGTTGGCCGCGGAACCTGAGCCCCACTCATTTTCCCAGCCACAGCAGCACTAGCCACACATTTCACATCATCCCCAGGTAAGTACAGTACCAGGCCATAAGTTTGGGCACTCATTCTATTTGTTTGGGGTGTCATGATAGGCTATCTAATCCCAAACTAGGATTAAAATTCGACGCAGTGGAAATAGGGCTACCTTTTGACTGACCGAAGACATGCTAGCTGGGGTCCTCCTCACAGTGGTGTCGAGCGAGCAAGAGCGGAGCCCGATCCGTGAGGTGTCCGTGTGCCCTAACTTATGACTTAGTACTGTAAGTACCTAGGTACAGCCATAGGGATCTCTGCAGACGATGCTTATTTCTTTAGTCTCTCATGGGGACCCGAGAGAACTCCGTTTCAGCGGTGTAGTAGAATTTAGTCTGCAACCCGTTACTGCTGACGCCATTCCGCTGATCACTGCTGACGCCACTTCATTACCTTTTACGGGAGAGGATGCTCACTTGCAGGTGCTTCTTAGACCTTCCGAATTTCCTGAAAATTCCTCTGTGAAGTGTCACGAACGTACCAGCTTCCTCCCAACAATGTCTTCGCCAATCTCCGGAGCTTGTCTCTGCGGCGCGCTTCAATATGAGTTCGACGCCGGCGACTGGATTATCGTATGCCCTCATACCATCTGCTTCTCCGTTATCACATCATCACTTTCTTCCAATCCTATTCCACTTACCATTATTCTCGCCTTCCCATCCTTCTCGATGCCTCATTTTCTCCAGCTTCCCATTCCGTCTTCCTTCCGATAGCCATGCCCTCTTTATTCACTACTTTTCCTCGCCCCCTTCCCTTCTCCACCTCTCTTCTCGTCCCCTCTACTCCTACTCACATCCCCAGGCCCTCTGCCACTGCAGCAAATGTCAAATCTCCTCCGGCGCCGTCTTCAGCTACAACGCCTGCGTTCCCGCATCCTCCTTCCGCCTCATCTCCCCACCGGCATCCGTAACCGTCTACCGCACCGAGGGGCCGCGGCAAGCGTCCGGCTACCCCTCTCTACGAAACTTTTGTAATGTCTGTGGAACGACTTGCTGGACGCAGTGCGAGATGGGGCCGGATACTGAAACTCGCTATGTAAAAATGGGGACGGTCTTGAAGCATGGGCTGGAGGGGTTCTGGCCATAAACTTGTGCACGCGGATATGCCACTGCTCTGGCTGCACTCTCGCTCTTTCGTCACCGCCGTAAGGAGTGCCCTAGATAATATATTTCCACTTAGTCAAAAGGTAGTCCGATCCCCACCGCGGTGACTTTTACATCGTATTTGAAGTTTCGAAAGACTGTTGGGGTACCCCAAACAGTGGCGAGAAGTGCCTGAAACTTTCGTCGTGGTACTGTAAGAGGCAGGGAGGAGGAAGGGAAGTTTGGAGGGTAGTTTGAGAGGCAGATAATCAGACAATGAGAATCGGAACTGCTGGCGTTGATGCTGTCTTATGTGGACAGCGTATTGTGGGGCTTCGATGTGATGTATGCGCATGCAGTGAGTACGACATAATATGATTTGGAGCGTGTGGATTTGAGATCGTGGATTCGATGCGAGATTAGATGTCAGAATCTTTCGACATCGCTTCAGGGGAGTGAGATGGAGCATTTACGAGCTGATGACGCTGCAAGAGTAGCTCCGCAAGTCTGGAGCAGCGGGAATGGATGTCATGTTTTCGAATGTAGGGATTGGATGGAAGATTTTTACATGCTGGAAAATGGGACTTTTGCTGGCTTCATTAATACCTTGCCAAAAAAAGTCGAATTTCCTGATATCTTCGCTCGAGAGTTTGTTCCAGTGAGTCCTTATATGGGCTATAGCTATGCCCTGCCATCCGGGGAGGAACATAGCGCGGCGTTTCGCACACTCGTGGAGTGTCCCAGCGGGACAGCGACGTGATCTGAATGGTTGTGTTTGAAGTCTGTTAGGGGCCGGATTGTCGCTAGACATTCGCGAATAGAATAATCGGAAAACTTCTGCCTGTCCATCAAATTATTGCCTTCATGGCCAATCTGATTGAAGTTACCGGATGATGACGATATAGATTTGCCGCGGACCTGAAGCCTCGCGTTGTCCCCACACTTGATTACTAATCGTGAATTTCAGCCTTCCACGATCGATGAGGGACCTGATCCCCGCAAATACTACATGATAAAATGAAGCCAGATCCTTCGCATGCCCTCTTGGCCAATGCGCAAGGTTTTACTTACAATTCCAGTCCGGCAAAGGCTTTGTCTCCAGTAATACCACGCACGGCCGGGTCGATCTGGTGCGGTCGGGGCCTGGCTGGTTCACTAGACCTTTGATAGGCTGCGATATGATGCAGTTTTGGAACAAAAGATGGAAAAAGACCGGAGGAAAAGGCGGTATGGCCACTTCTCCATTCTCCATCCGTGCGAATGACGACTGACCCATTCCAGATAAAGAGTCTGCAGATGATCAACTTTGCACCAAGTGTCGTGAAATCAACTTTAAGGGAGCCCTCGCGTTAGACCGTAGCGCCCTTTGGCCAGCAGCGAAAGGGGTATACATTGCGTCAATTGCCAGCTCCCGGTTGGAAGGACCAGGGGCAACAGCGATAACGTGCCCTCTGTGCTGGATGTTCCGACAGCATGGATTTGGACCGCTCGAGCAATATCCACCATCGCGCGAGTACCATCTCCGGGCATACTGGCTTTTGTCTGAGTTCCATTCACCCTTCGTCAAAGGCACTCATCTCGCCCCGGAGAATGTGAAGAATGAGGATCGTGTCTTCTTTGCGGTTGTTCCAGAGGGAATGGGTCGTAGTTGGTACGATCCGCGCAATGAACTCACACGAAGTATCGCGAGGCCTATCTTCTGCCACAACGAGAAATCCAGGCAGAGCTTGCTGGCATCTCCTCGTGTTCTGCAGCAAGAAATTGACCTCAGCGTGGTGAAACGATGGCTGAAGCGCTGCTCCTCAAACCATGGTGTTGCTTGCCGAAGTACCGGAAATCCTGTGGACGGACTTAAAGTTATCAATTGCCGGAACCTAACTGTTGAAAAAGCGCGGCCATCTATACCGTATGCCGCCCTTAGCTATGTTTGGGGTGGAGTTGAGTCTGCTCAAGTCTGTACGCCGTCCGATGATGCAGTACCTCTCCCCGAAGATCTACCCAAGACCATTCGGGATGCCATCACAGTCTGCAACGGAGTCCACACACCGTACCTCTGGGTGGATTCATTGTGTATTGATCAAGGGAATTCAAAGGAAATTACCGACCAAATAAACCAGATGAGCTCCATCTACAAGGGAGCTAGGTTTACCATAGTCGCTGCCACCGGGAAAGACTCGAATGCAGGCCTTCCAGGGGTGAATGATTCTAAGAGGTCCACTCAACCAGTCGCAAATGTTGGAAAGTTACAGCTTATATCGACGATGCGCCCTCCAATCTATGCAATTCCAGAATCGATCTGGGCGTCGCGAGGGTGGACTCTTCAAGAAGCTGTGCTGTCTCATCGTCGACTCGTATTCACGGACGATCAGCTATATTTTGAGTGCAGACGAATGAGTTGTCAAGAGAGTCTGCATTTCGACTTGAATCTAACCCATTCGGCCGATTTATCGCGGAGTCGAGACTTCATGCACTCTGGAATCTTCAGCACGCGGGGTCCCCATCGCGACACAAGAGTGGAACATCACAGAAGAATCAACAATCTGATCGCGCTGAGAAAGCATGTGCGAGAATACTCTAGAAGAGATCTTAGCTTCGACTGTGATTCAATTCGGGCTTTTGTCGGCATCCTAGACGACTTCGCGGTATCGAAGTATCCGATACTTCATTTCTGGGGCCTACCGTTCTTGGGAAGCTCTACGGACTTCGTTCACGGGACACTTAGTACAAGCTTACGCTGGTACCATGCTGATCAGGGCTTACAGTCTGGCAGCGTGTATCGGCGTTCGGGGTTCCCCTCATGGTCCTGGGCAGGCTGGAAAGGTGAAGTCAAATTCTTCGATGCTGGCCAAGAGGAGTTGTATGACTTTACTACCGTCCAATTTCGCACGGTTGATATGTCGATCTCCGATATTTGGCTTGAATATGATGGGGACAGACGAGTGTACTACAAGTCTCTTTTCGAGGAAGGACTGCCAGCGCCACTTGACCTCCGGTATCCAATGGCTCTTATTCTCAACTGCCCTATCATGTACCCTAAAACCTTTGTCAAGGTGGGCGACAGCCCTTTTGTTAAGGTGGACGACAGCCTGAAAGGCCAATGGCGTATCAATGATGTTGTAGACGTGGAGCTGTTCCTATCGAAGACAGAAGGTATCGTTGACAGGCTAGAAGAGCTGCTTAGACTCAGAACACTGTACCTCATCGTCATCGGGAGACGGCAGGTAATTGATGAAGTGTGTAGGATCTACATGATGATAGTAGAGGACGTTAAGGACGCCGAGAATACCGAGGGGTCTGCCTGCCGTGTGGGATTGATAGAGACTGAGTCTTGTCAATGGCATAAATTGAGCAATTTGGTAGGTAAGGAGCGACGAGAAGTACGACTCGTCTAATCGAGGATTTGCTTCTCGAACAACGAGAGCGGGAAAGCGCATTGTATGTGGAGCACTAGGTCATTAGTTTGGGCACACGGATACATCACTGCTCTAGCTTTACTCTTGCTCTCTTGACACTACCACCGTAACGAGTGGCCTAAGTAACACGCATTCAGTCAGTCAAAAGGTAGTCTAATATCCAGTGCGTTACCCTTTGCATCGTCTTTAGAGTTCCAAGAGCCTGCCAGAGTAACCTAGGCAGTTGCAAGGAGCGCCCAAACTTATGTCTTGGATCTGTACTATTCTGATTAGTTTGCTGCCTGGCTAAGCTGACTTAAGAGGCATCATTCGCGGTCTAGTTGTAGACAAGAGGTAAGAAGTTCTGTGTTCTACTTTTCGATACAGTGCTAGTTCATAACCTTGGGCACACGGATTCTTCACTAACCTAGCTTCATTCTTGCTCGACCAACACCACCGTAAAGAGCACCCCAGCTAGCAGGCTTTAGCTTGATTACAATACAGCTCAATCTCCATTACTTTGGTGTTTACATGGTATTCATACTTTTGAAAGCCTACTGGGGTACCCAAAGTAGTTTCAGGGAGTGACTAAACTTAAGTCTTGGTACTGCAGCATAATTAATGATATGTTAACGGAAACTCGTCATGTCGTGATTAACTTGGTGACTAATATAGGTGATTGGGAGTCAGTCTCAGGGGTGGGAAGTCCGTCTCAGGGGGCGAAATTCCGCTCCGGGAAAAGACCGGCCGCTGCCAATAGCTTCTTTCAACCTCACTTCATGGCCATTATTACTCGAAACACAAAGCCGAGACGGAACACATCTGTGCTATGTCCTCGCACTCCCAGTAGTACCTCTCCACGATAGCCTGGAATTTGGGCACACTGAAATAGGAAGAGGGGGCGTCTAGGAGTTGTACAAGGACCATCTTAGGTGCTGTACATGGCGAATCGAGATATATGCAGAACCAACGAGGTGAATGGGCCCTGTGAGAGTATTCAGGTCAGTTAGGCCTTAAGGCTAAAAGGATATCTGGATATTACGTGAAGTGGGAATCGCATCATGATAGGGTATTCAGTTTCGGATGCATACGCCGCCGTGACTACGTCTTCCATCCCAATGCCACTATAGATCTATATACTAGATTATTACGCCAGAATTATATTCGCGAAATGCTGTGTCGCCAGAGTTCGGATGTTGATGGAATCTGACTGCCTTCATAATCAATAAGCGCTGGATCAGTAAACATAACCTTGGACCCTGCCCTGCACGAGCACAGGTATTACTTTCAACTTCCGCCATGAGCCGACTTACTTGACCTTAAAGTTGGGCATTGCTCAATACTTGGTGAGCGTCTTTTTGAAGCTCTATCTACCTCATCGCATATGTCCCGAGATTCTAAGTTCATAAGACGTCCGATCAATATGTACTTCCTTACCACACTACTTCTCTGTAAGCCAAATTTCAAGCCTTTCTAGTCAATGGCTTCAGCTAATCATGCCTCTTGAAAGCACTCTCAGCGCTTAATTTATCCTCGGCAGTTCCCCATCTTAACCCACCAAACTACCCCAGCCCAAGTGGCAAAGATATCTCCATTACCAACAACAATGCAACGCTTCACTACACAAAGTACGGCCGCGGACCCCTCCTCATCTTTCTCCATGGCTTTCCCGATCGCGCCGACACCTGGTCTACCTTCCAAGTCCCATTCTTTGCCCGTACCCACACGGTTCTAACCCCTTACCTCCGCGGCTACCCCCCGTCCTCGATTCCCCCCGACGTGTCAGCCTACACCTCCACCAACTTCGTGTCCGACCTCCTCGCTATCATCGACCACGAGAAAGCCGAGAAAGCAACCATCGTCGGCCACGACGTCGGCGGCGCGGTCGTACAGTACTTCGCGCTCGCGCACCCAGAGCGTGTGGAAGCGCTGGTGCTCGTGAACACCGTCGTGCTGCCCAATTTTGTGCGTCTGATCGAATTCGATCCTGACCAAGAGTTTCGCGCGAAGTACACCATCGCGCTCGAGGCGTACCACGCCGGGGACCCCGTGCCGCAGCAGGTGTTCGATATACTCGCGGATATCCGGAACGAGACGTACCGCGCTGAGAATACTAAGTATATAGAGGATAATCCGATTGACGGGATGTTGCATTTCTATAACGATAATTACCCGGAACCGCCGTATGGGAAGAATATCAGCACGAAGGGGATGGTGGAGAAGGTGTCGACGTTGATTGTGTGGGGAACTGATGATCAGTATTTCAGTCCGAAGAATTATGATGAGATGGCAGGGTGGTTTGAGAAGGGGGTGAGGTTGGTGACTGTGCCTGGGGCGAGTCACTGGAGTTTCAGGGACCAGCCGGAGAAGTTTAATGTGGAGGTTGACGGATTTTTAAGGACGGTGGCGGAATTGAGAGGATAGGAGGTGCCGATTAGAGGCATCACTAAAATTAGACGGCTGTATAGCTATCCCAAAATATAGCACCATGACATAAGTTTGGGCACTCTTTGCGTCTGCGTGGGGCATACCGACAGGCTTGACTCTAAATACGAAGTAAAATTTGACGTAGCGGAAATAAGGCTACTATGTGATTGACTGAATACATGCTAACTGGGGTGCTCCTTACAGTGGCGCCGAGCAAGCAGAACTTGCTCCTTCATATTGACGCTCTTCATCTTTCTCGTATCTGGGTGAGCAGAAGCTGGTCGCTGCGATGAGCCTGTGCGTTCATTGTGATCTGAGCCTTGCGCCATATAGAGACCCCAATCCTACTGAGGTAGAGTGGGGTACGCTTTACAGCAACTCTGGGTAATTTCTAGGGGGGCATGGGTTACACAGTACACGACGTTCGCATCTAGGTACTAGTCGTACGCCCTCCTCACTGATTTCTGTGCCTGCGTCTGAGTCTGCCGGAATGATCCTGCGATGTTCACTGTGTGTCGAGCCTTGCGCCATGCGGGAACCCGATCCTTACTCAGTAGGGTAGGGTACGCTTGAAAACTACCCTGGCCAATTCTTAGGCAAAATGGGCTCCGGCACGCATGATATTCATCGTAGCTGATTCCTGCACTCTCATCACACCCATATTTCCAGGCGGCGTTGTCACCGTTCCAGCGCTCAGTGTGGTCTGCGACCTTCTGCCAGCCTGACAGGTCCGATCTCTACTGAACCAGTAGGGCGGAGTATGCTCTAAAACTACTCTGGCCAGTTTCTAAGACAAAGGAAGGAGAATTTTCACATTATTTACTCGCAGTATGCTTGATTTATATCCAGGTCAACATCGTGGGATCGATGGAACTTACGCACAGCCTTTCGTTTGTTATTTCTTGCTCAGCCACAAAGCTGCCTCATTTTAGGGTCGCACCGAATCGAACGCCGAATCCGAATCTGAGCCTCCCTATCTGAACATTGCACTTGATATGTCCTATTGACGTAGCAAGGCGCTTAGGGTGGTGTAGAAGCGTGAGCAGACACAACCGGAAACCGCCTATTACTTTTGGAAGGCGTAGAGTACCGTTTCTACCCTACCATAATCAAGGGCATCAAAATTTACGCAGAGCAAAAGCGAAGGCTACGCGGCAGAGATCGAACCGTTATTGATTATAAGCATACCCTTGATATTAACTTTTGAAAATACTGGAGCTCGCCACACAATGGTAACCGGGCGTAGGTGCTCTAGTTCGAAAGTAGTCTCAATTCCTAAGACTATGAAGCCCGATGCCTTAATAACGTAAAGCTTCACGCGTAAAGCTTCACGCGCTCAATTGTTGTAGATGCGCAAGTGGTCCGACACCGTTAAATTATCCCACTTTCTCCGGGCACGACCAATTTCCCATGGAAACGCAGAGAAGCACGTCACTCCAGCTTCACTGTCATCGTTGATGCTAGCCACTAGCGCCTTGGCGTCAACCCACTCTCTTTAAAAGCAGAGCTCGCCCACCGTTTTCCTTCCTCCTACATCTTCTTCCACTTCGCTCCTCACTCCTCCACTTCACTTCTCCTCCACCTTACTTCTCCACCTCACCCCCCAACCTCACTCTTCTTCACCCTTTTAGGTAGTGAACCTCAAGCGTTCACCACCTTCACACTCCTTCAACAACGGCGAGAGCCATCCTTCATCTATAGCGCACTGCAGGTAAGTTTTTCTGGGGCACGCTTCACTTATATCATCAACTAACAAAGTGCTTCTGAAGGCTAGGTCGTTACCAGCACGTGCGAGATGGAGATTCGCCGCAAGAAGGATGCTAGACCTACGTATGTGTACTCACTTCCGGTATTCTCACCTCATCTTACTAAGTTGTAAAGCTACGGCGAGGGTTTGAAGGTCCTCGTAGGCCCCAAGGAGGTACCGTTTTTCGTTCACGAAGGACCGGTCCGAGTTTCGTCCAAATTCTTCGACAATGCGATGAAGGGGCCTTGGACAGAAGCTGCCGAGCGATGTGTGCGCCTAAGGGATGATGAACCAGATGTGTTCTCGATCTACCACGATTGGCTCTATACTCGCATGCTTTCAACGGCACACGACGTGGGAGGCGTCGAAGGGAACCAAGAGTACATCGATCTCTGCAAGGCCTACTGCCTTGGAGAAAGTCTCATGGACGACAATTTCAAAAACGCGGCCATCGATGCCATAATCCACAAAAATCTCACCCCCGCAAGCGACCGCCAGAGATGGTATCCGGTTGGTATGGCAATACGCCACGCGTATGACGGTACACCACCGGGCTCGCCTCTTCGGAAACTCCTTGTGGACTTTTATTCTAAGCACGCACGGGTGTCATGGTTTTCTGATTATACTTCGAAGGATGAAATGCCCAAGGATTTTCTATATGAAGTGACCCTCGCACTTGTTACGGTGAGATCTAGGACTGACGACAGAGACGCATGGGAAAATCCAGTCCAGGTCAAGAGCCTGTACCACTCTCAAACCAAGACATAGAGGGGTTTCTAGTAGGGAGGAAGCTTGGACTAGTGCAAGTTGGGGGAGACCACATTACCTAGCCAAAAGCCTACATGCGGCTGCTTGCCACAATACCTTAACATTATGATTGAATCAGAAACTTTGAAGCATGGTGTGAGATGAGTGACAGTGGGATCAAATGAGCAATCGAAAATAACGAAGAAGAAATAAGAAGCAGTCATAGGTCATGAGTCTGGTCCGAGTAATATTCCGCTGCTTCAGTACCACTCTTGCAGCAGTGCCACTCTTGCAGTAGACACCACCGTCAGGAGTACAGTACTAGGTCATAAGTCTGGGCACACGGATTTAATGACTGCTTGGCTCCATTCTTGCTCACTCGACACCACTGTGAGGAGCAGCCCAGCTAGTAAGCAGCCTATCGATCAAGAGGCAGTCTAATTTGCACCTCTTGAAGCTTGACATCGCGCGTGGGTTTTTGAAATTCTATGGGGGTACCCTAAGCAGTAGTAAAAGTGTGTGCACAGACTTATGGCCTGTCACTGGTACTAGGTCAAAAGTCTGGGCACACGGATTTATCACTGCTTGGCTCCAATCTTGCTCACTAGACACCACTGTGAGGAGCAGCCCAGCTAGTAAGTACCAGAATTGACATGTCTAGATTTTCAAAAATCCATGGGGCCCCCCAAAAAGTGCTAATTGAGCTCGCACAGCCTTTCAGCAAGAAATTGGCCTCTCCAGCAGGCGGTGGGGATCCGGCATACATACCTCGATCTCAACCGCAGTTCAGGAACCCCCCCAATCTCATCCCATCTCAATTCCGAAAACGACGAACGACGCTGGTTTCCCTGAGCCGACGAGAACCCGCGGATCTCCCCACCCCTGAATGTAAATATAGACCGAAACATTCGGCCGTCTAGAATGTCTCCATCGTGATTTTCTTGGCAGGAGTGGCAGAAAAGAGCCATGTGGTTCGCTGAAGTAGTTCGCGCGGTTGGTGTAGGAGGATGAAACATGCGATGTGTGCCTCAGCCACCTCCATCGCACGGCTATATTTGGATAGGGTTGGCCTGATCGGGATGCTGTCACGTGCCGTCAGCTGGACCGGCTAGTGTTTGATGGGGAGATGAGACATCGTGATCTGGCCACTGATGTTGTTCTTTTCTGCCAGTTCCAAGAAATCTCCCGTATCCCTTTTCCTGGTCGAAGGTTGACGGTGGTGGCAGTGTTAGGTCACGTGCTCGTACCCCAGCGTTGCGCCAGCCCCTGTCCCCCATCTTGCAGCTGTCATCCGTCAGCCAAGCTCTCCACAACCTCCACAACACCAAACCTGTATCCCCATCATCTTCAGCCAACGGCACAGCGTCCCCATCCGGCCAATCGCCACGCCTTTTTCTGCCAAAAGCTGAAACGCGCAGAGCCGGTGTGTCCGGCTGCCGTGTGCGGCCACGTAGTCCTCGAGTGTAAAGGAGGACAGAACCGCGGCAGGGCCGGGCTGGTCGCGATAGACGACGGCATCATGGATCTCCTGGCGTGCTGGATAGGCGCAGTTGATGGACGGTGCCCAAACCTCAAACCGCAATGATTCCCTCAACAGCCGCTGCTAGATCCGCTTCATTGCGGATGGGTGGTGCTGTATTGCTGCCAGACACCTCACCGCGACGCACGGCGATGGCTGGGGTCGCCAGTCGCCTCACCAAACCCATCCGCCGTGATTCTGCCAGCAGGGTCAGCCAGGTGACGGTGGTGACCTCGGCGGCGTCATCCTGCCCCCATCCAGCCCAGGACGGGACGATTGCCGCGCAGATCTGTCGCTTGGAGTCGCTTACCACCACTTGCTTGCCGGCCCATATCGAGACCCTGGCGAAGAGGAGCATCACCATAATTCCAGGGTTTGCAAACCGGGTTCGTGCTGGTAGATGTGATGCTGGCTGAAGGACCGGTGAAGCGCGCGCCCAATGCCCGTTGCGCCGACTTATCCGCCGCCGAGCGTGTGATCTGGCGCTGGCGAACCTCCCATCTTACTTACATGGCAGAAATCCAGGGCGTGCGCCAGGTACCTCCCGGCTAGATGAGGGTTTTATGGAACCTGGTTTGGGACCAAGGAGGCTAGGAGGGCAGGATACGGCTCGTGAGGCGCTGAGTTGGCAATGCGCGGTGGCCGGATGGGGACGTGTCGGGTCCACTTAGAAGGAGACGGTGGGTGGAATTGGGTTAAGGGCGCCGTTGGGAAAGAGGGTCCGGATGGTGTTGTTGAGACTTTGCCATGGGGATTGCTATCGCTATCTTGACCAGAGGTGCGTTTTTCATTTTAAGGTCCATTACTTTGGGAGGTAGGTTTGTGCGCCCGTCTATCAGATGGAAGAGGTCGTACACCAGCTACAGCCGCACAATATCGCGATTCTCGAGTACTAGGTGCTTGTCAGCTCAATCGGGCGTCGACGTCGACTTCGGAGTCGGCCGAGGCATGAACAACACACAGTACAGATTTGCCACCGTCTGCTCTCCGTATGGATATTGATCAACAAACCCATCCTTAGTAAACACAAAGCCGCTATCACGACCTCCGGCCCTGGTGCCTGGCCATACACAGTGTGCACCAGCAGACCTGAAACTGGGCACGGCGTGGACCGAAGCCCAACCCAACGCCGCGTCTACCCTCGCGTACCCTCTGGGGTATAGCTACGTGTTCTCACGATCAGCGTTCCTTCGCTTCGTGATCTTCACTCGGACAGTTCGGTCCCAGTTTGCAGCCTCACGAAAGTCGGTACGACGAACCTATGGACGTGGAGATATGGAGGTGGCGAACTTAGGGTCGGCGTGGGGAGAGGGAATGCTGAAGGGTGTAGTGCGGTGCAATACTATTCATCGCTTCATCATCCGAATACGGCAATCTATTCTCTTCTCTCTAATTTGCGGTCAACGATGCCAAAGCGCCGGCCCGCTCTACTCCAGACGAGTGTGAACACCGCGGGGAAGAATCATGAAGCGTGCAACATCGTTCTCCTTCACCACACCTTGACCCTTCCACTTCAGATTTTCACGATGCCAAAATGCCCGACTGGCTGGCAGGCTGGATTCCAGCTCTGTAAACAGTGCTGGAGTATCCTCCCTCCTCGCGATCTCACGTTTCCTTCTAATCGATCTCTCGAGATACCACACAATTCCTCTGCGAAAGAAGACTCTAGATGGAAGACGAGAAGCTCCAGAACTCACTTTACGGGTTATCTTCAATCTTCTCACGGACGCAGCAATCAACCAAGCCACAACGCACTCCACTCGTGCTTCAACATCAAATAGCTGAGCCGACACAATATCACCTATCACCGCATCCGTTCTACACTTTATCTAATCCTCGTACCACCATAGTGCAAAAACTTCCGAGTTGCGATTCTGCCTATCCTCAGAACCCGCTCTTCTCGTACCTCAACTGCAAACACCCTTCCCGGTGCCTATCACGGATTACCGCATCTATCCATCCATCCCTCCATCACCCATCACCCTATGCAACACTCGTACCACCTCAGTGCAATTTTCAGATTCACGATTCTGCCTAGCCACCGCTCCACCCTGCAGCAGCGCCGCCGCAGCCTAGCACCCTCGACATCCACCCGAATCCTCGGGCCGCGCAGCCACTCAGCCCGGGGTCGTTTGGTGACTTCCGCGCCCCACCATCCATCTTTTGTGCACTCCCGTGCGAATCGCACACCCCCGGTACCTCTCTATCGATTGTCACACACATGAGGGCTGGGGCGGGGATGGTGCAGGAGGCTACAATTCCACCGCACGGATTGCGTGTGTGGAGGGGCACGGCAGAGGGGCGATGTCAAATTTCTTGAGGAGGTACAGCGGCAGGTACGGCATGCGCAGCGCAGCTCTTGACGCCGCGGTGCGCGGACGCGAAATTCTCGAGTTGCACGAAAGAAAAAATGGTCTGGGTCGCACCCTCGCATCCGGTACGCGCAATCGCGCAAAGGCAAAAACTCCCACTTCGCGCACCCCTTCCCCAACCTCAGCTCACTTTGTCTTGACCGGAGCCTATAAGTGGCGTTTTAAAGCAACGCGCCTCTCTCTACCTGCCTGCCGTCTGCAGTCATGCCTTAACCTCCTGCAGGAAAATTAATCTAAAACCGTAAGGCCCCCCATCCGCTAACCGTCTTGCAGCCAGAATCGCAGAGCTAGCGAGTGGAGCGGATTGTTCTGCGCGGGGGGTGATTGGGCAATTGCGATGACTCTGGCCCTCTGCCCGAACTGTTGATGCGATGGAGGGGTAGATTTTGGGAGGTTTGAGTCATGATGGAGGGGCACCGGGCAGGGCGGCGATCTCGGACTTCGGGAGGCGAATCTCATGACCGAGGGGAGGGCTACAGTAGTTGGGGATCTGGTTCGTCGTCGTATGCGGATTGGCAAATAGGTAGGTAGTACTCAAAAGCTCCAAGAAATCGACGGAGAATTAGGAGTTGGAATCGGACGACGGAGGCGAATAGTTATCACCATGCGCGAACCCTTAGATCTTTGTGTTCGCATACTCGGATCGTAGTCCGAGAATACTCACCAGGTCAATGGCGTCGTATTCGCGTCCCCAAAATAGAGCAGAAAATGCTCTGGTCAACTTCGCCATTCAATCTTCACGACGTGTAAAATTAGAAGCATCCATCACGCGTCGGGAGAAGTATCACGCATCAATCGCGCGTTTGGCAAAACATCACGCATTTATCCCCTCGTCGGAATATTTTGGTGAAGCTGGTACATGTTTCGTGCCAGTGCCATGTCGGCGGGTAGCATGTTTGAGGGTAGGGTTGAGGGTCGAAACTGTGAAGGCGCGTGTGTTTCAACGACCATCACTCGGCACACGGGCGGCTAGGGCTATCACGTTCATGCGCAGAGGTTTATTCGTAGTCATAGTTGTTTCAGGAGTCATGGTAAGAAATGCATTGGGGAGTAGAATGTCAGGAGGTGGGAATCACATGGCAGAGAAGAGGTGGTAATGCGGTTCAAACAATTCTTTAAATTTCAAATATAGCAAAAAGCTGCAGTAGACTGCGGACGAAGCCTCCAAGTCTAGATCCTGATATCCTAGCCCGCTATGGGCTATCCTATTCCTCCCAGCTCCTGCGGGTGACCTCAACGCCGTCATGGCGGAGTATCTCTCCCTTCCCTCCCATTCCCCGTCAGGCCCGCCTATTTCTAGGCGCAAACCCAAAACTCTTATCCATCCAAAAGGCAATGCTTTTCCAGAAAGCACAGTCGTACCGGCGTTCTCAGACGCGCGAATAGCTAGATGCAGGAGTGCAAGCAAGATGCGAGAGGATTTTGTACGGCCCGGGAAGGGGCCCGGGGCGCGGTGAGGTGGTGTGGTGTGTGTTCTGGATGGATGTCGTTCAGGGTGTTCGTGTAGCGCTACAATAATGCAATGAAGAAAGCACATATAGCGAAAGTCAGGCCGTTCAGCTGTAGTAGCCTGAGAGACGGTGCTCGCGGATGTCCCACTTCGACGGCTCCCGCACTTCGACGTTGTAGCGTACTGAGTCGCGGCGTTGCTGCTCCACATCGGAGGCATAGAGGGAGCCACGCTTAGAGTGGGAGACTTCGGTGGTGACCTTGGCCTTCTGCTGCGCTGTAGCTGCTTGCGTGGGCCAGTCGACGATCTCGCCGGAGCGCGGTCGGTGGACCTTGACGGGCTTGGAGGCTTGAGCGATCTTGACAGAGCGTGACCGGTCTGGCAGGGGTACGCGGGCAGAAACGTAGTAGGTCCTATCCATAGACACGAATGGGCGCCGCGATCGGTGGCGGAGGGAGCGCTCAATAGCCTTCAACAGACCCCTCACTTCGTCGTAGCCGACCGGGATCTCGACACGCACGACCTTGTGGTCTTCCTTCTCAGTAGCGAAGCTCTCGCCCTCGGCGTTGATGTAGAGGAAGTGGGCAACATCCTGTGCCAAGCGGTGGCCGACGTCGCACAGCTGCTCGTGAGAGCGGTGGACCTCGTACGGGTTGTGGCAGTAGGCACACTTGCGGGCATGGCTCTCGAAGTTGTAGGCGGCCCAGGACTCGGCGCTGTTGACAGGGCGGAGGACGCTGGTCACGGGTTCGGACGGGAAGCCCACGCGGGCCTCCTTCTTGGAGTCGCTGGGGTGGATGGCGGTAGGCATAGTGGAGGAGCGAGAGAAGGACGGCATCTTGGTGGTGGTGTTTGAGTTCTTGAGAATGGAGCGGAGCCGGGGAGCCGTGGTGGGATAGCGGGTGTGTGTGATGGACGGAATGGTGAAGGGTCGCTTTGCTGCACGCAAAGGACTGGCTCTGTAAATGGGTTGAGTCTCTGATGGTTGTATCAGAGGTCAACTGGGTCGGGGACTGGTGCTGGATTTATGGTGGGCGATTCTGGGTTCTGGAAAGGTGGCAGCGAGCGTCGAGATATATGCCTGATGGGCTGCGGAGCTAGCGCGATGGGAGCCTGGGACTTGCATGCGCTTTGCAGGGTGCCGGACGCCCCCACAATTGCTCCTAGGGCTCCCCCCTGTCTGCTGCCTTGCCCAAGACCCCCGTCCTCAGGCGCAGGCGGTGCGAAGGCGGTCAGACCTGGCACCGACGAGGAGCTCATGACGACAGGAGACGCAAAACACGCGCTAGAGGCCTGCCCGGCACGAGTGCGAAGTCAGAAGACGCGCTCCAGACACGCACACACCATTCGCCAGCGCCCTCGCACCCCTCGACCCGCGACTCCTCAGACGCTCCTGTGCCCATACCCGCGATGACTCCTGCCGCAAAAGGGCGCGGGGAACTGCTGGGGCGGGCGAGCGTTGGAAGGGCGACGCTGTGCTGATGGTTGCTGCTGAACCGGGAGTCCTCGGCTTCATCTCCACCGCGTCTGCGGCTGCCCGCTCTGTCGCTGTCGGTCGGGGGAACCGTTGGACGGGAGGGTGTCGTCGAAGCTTGGAACGGCTGCTTGGCCCCCAAACGGGACTGCGCCTCGAAACATCGTGAGGGAGAGGGTGGTGTAGGGCGGGAGGAGGAGGGTGGCGGCCGGCGAGTGGTTCGCTTCTCGTCAGCCACGCCCATTCCGGTCAAGCGCCCTTTTCACCCCTCTGCTGCGCCGCTCCAATTCACCGCAACACCAACAATCGCACAGCCTCGCCCGCGCCAGTCTGGCCGGCCAGCCACTGCAGCATTGCGCAGTGTGCAGTTTCTGTCTCCGCCGGGCGTCTCCGCCGTTCGAGCTGCTCCCGCGTCAACTGAGCTACTCGTTCCCGTTGTCCCGCAGAACCCTCCGGCGCCAATCCTGCTACTGGTGCTTCCCCTTGGCAAGGCCTCCAAACACTCGACGAGTGTCCCTCTCCTGCGGCACGGCGGCGTGAAACATTCCCGCGTGTCCATTCCCACGCGTCCCAGCCTCGCCGCCTCCTCGAGCGCGTGCGAATGTTTCCTCGAGAAACTCTGCACGCTTCACAGTCACTCTACCGGTTTGGTGACTCCCTCTCAATCGCTCGCCTGCATGCCCGCAGCCGTCCCGTCTTAGCTGCATTTGACGTGCAGCAGGTGTGCATCCACGCTGCAATCGCTGTGGCCAGTCCTCGCTTGGCGCCCTTCTTCAGGTTGACCGGAACTTTGGTAGCCCACATTGGCGAATGGCACCCCGGCCGCACGGCCACAGCTTACATTCAACCTTATCGATTGCATGGGGAATTGTCCCTTGTCGAGCTGATGAAAATTCTTCTTGTAGCACAGCGCATGCCCACGATTATTCTGCTATACACAGCTATATTCCACTTCTGTAGCTGTGCTTTGCAATACACAAGCAATACGCTTTCTCTCTCTACTTGCGCTGCGCGTCCCGTCTCACACTCCCAACACCCTCCGGTGAGTCAAAGTATGCCTTCGAGAACTAACCGGAGCGGCGCCGTCTGTCTGACTCCCTCATCGTCGTCTCTCTCTCTCGGCCTGCGCCTACCTCTACCTTTTCTAGCCGGAGTGCTGTTTGCCTGCCGGTCTGTCCTGTGACCGTTCTGCTCCACTCTACGACTTCGACCGGAGCGGAAGCGTCGGTCAACACCAAGACATCCTTAGTAATCACAACGTCACTCAGATACGGAAGCCACATGAAAAGCTTTTCTTTCTGCCGGTCTATCCATTGTAGGTGTAAACTGTCGCCCTGTTTCTACGCGCGGCAGTGCAGTCCCGGCAGCCTGGTGCTGGAACCCTCATTGTCACCACCCTCTCCGTCTTTATTCCTCCGACGCATGCACGCAACGGTCAGCCGTGGTGCTACAGTACCCCGCCGCTGGGCTAGGCAGCGCCCCGCAGTACTCAATTCTTCATTGTTTGATCCTCATCGTTTCATCAATTCCTTATCTTCCCTCAATCCCAATTCGTCTTGAAGAAGACACATTACCCACTCTCTTCCCTCAACCCTCTTCATGACCACTCCCGCATTACCAATTCAGCATACGTATTCCCCAGTACGTAGACCACCACCACCAAGGACCCTCGCCAATTTTTCCCCGAATCCGCCTTACGTCACCCGAACCCACCGCAGTCTCAGCTGCCTGAACGCCTCGCCGTAGATCCGACGCTCGACGTAACATCCGCCCATATGCATATGTCGTCATCCGTGTTCGCCACGCCGCGTATGCGTGATCATGCGGCCGCGGCCCGCGCCATGCCTGCGTCGATGCCGTTCTAGCCTCAGTGGCAAGGACGAGGCTCTTGGCCGGTCAGGGTCCGGCGCGCGGCGTATGTAATCGTAGGCTGGCTGAATTCACTTGACCGGCCAAGAGCCTCGTTCCGCGGCATACGTATGCGCGTATATAATCACGCATTTGCTGACTTCATTATACCACTTGACCGGCCGAGAGCGCCATCGCGCGGCGTATTAATATTTCGTCGTACCGGCTTGTGGGAGTAACCGTTTCGCCTTCTCGGTCAGAATCTGCCTTATCCTTAATTAATATCTGAAGTGTCAGGAGACTGCTAATATCGCAGAGCATGCGAATTCGATCCCGGTCGAACGTCTAACACTGCTAACAATATCTTACCTAAATTCCCTAAGGCAGCCACAAGTGGGGTCGCTAGATTACTCTCCAAGCGGGAGCAATCTGTAACATGGCTGGTCGATCACTCTGATTCCAGCGTGGTCATCGATTCGCAAGCTCCCGTGCTATCTTTATTCTAAATAAATTCAGAATGCCGATACCAGAACGTTCGAGTTTGTTCTCATCCTTTGCTGAACCGCTGATAGATCCCATACTCCCCCAGGCAACCATAGCTAGATTAACGGATTACCCGTTTACAGAGTGTCAAGGTATCTAGCACCCCTCGCAGCACTTCGACGCTTGTCTCAACACGGATTTCTGGGATGCTGAAGGATTCGTGTCAGGCAGCTGTTATCGGGTCAAAGGGTGGCCGTTCACTGATCGGGCATCCCGCCGTACTTATCGTAGGCACCAAATATCATCTTACGGGGTTTAGGCATTTGCTCCGACTTCAGCGGGGGAAGTTTGGCACGCATAGCGCTCGCATATTTGCGGGTAACAGACAGTCCGCATGAAGATCCCGCAGCTAGTAAATACAGCCTCTTCGCCAATGATGCTACATTACCCATCTCTCTCACCCTCGTTTATGTCTTTACAGGCATTACAAATACAGTCAACCCACTCCCACCCTCCTCCCATCCCCTTTTGTCTCCCACTCCCGCAACTAGCACACCCTCGCTCGGTTGCTCGTAGACGGCGGGATGTGCTTCCATCACCTTGCCTCTGGGTGCTAGCGCCCTCTCCACAACCCCCCTCGGCTTCACCGTCCCTTTGCACCGTCCAATTCCCACTCATACCTCGCTCTTCGAGGCCTCCAACTCCAACCGCTGTTTCCGCATCTACCTCACTGCACCTACCACCGCTATGCGAACCCCCTCAGATCTCTCGTCCCCCGCCACCGCGCGACCTCTTCCCGCGCACTAGGAGTAGTCGGCGGAGGGAGGTGGTGACCGCCGCTCCGTTACCCGTAGATAACGGCAAAGAAGACGGGGATCCATGGGTTGTTAGGTGAAGAGTGTGGAATGAGTGAGGCGAGGAGGGAGGTAGGTCTTGGCAAGACGAAGCCCAGGGAAGTGAGGGGTTTCCACCAGGCGTCTTCCAGGTCGAAAGCGTAGCCGCCAGTGATATGGCTCAGACCACGGCCTGAATTCCCAGCTCTTCTTTTGCTCTCAAATGCGCGGGAGTTGCAGCTCAGGCTCTACCGCTCACGTTTTCCCCGTGGTTGCGGGCCTCGGGGGGGTTGCTTTGAAGTTAAAGCTCTGCAAGGGTGAATGGGTTTGAATGCGGTTGGATTTGTAGGAGCTGGTTTGGAATGACAGGATGGCGGAGTGCAAATCAGACGCGCTGAACTCCGAGCTGTCCCAGGGTTGCGGAGGCCAGGAGTGGTGCTTCGCGGCGAAAGCTGTATCCAATTGCCGGATTGGAATTACAGCATCGGCCAGACCTCGATTCCGATTCGCATTCCTCGTCCTAGTGCTCGGGAGGTCGAGTCGTAGTTCTGAAGTGTCGGATTGAGCGACGGCTGTGGAGTTCCTGGGTTCATCGAGCTCATGTGTGGCGGGCGGCGGTCCAAAGCCATCCCTCTAGGATCCGGGTCGACTCCTTTCCGCGCGTGTGCCATCGCTTGCTCGTAGGCCCGCACGGCTTCCTTCAATTCTACCCAGCTGCCCCCTAGCATACTCTCCTGTGCATGCTCAAACCTTACAGTCTCCTCGTAGCCCCGGTTCGTGTGGCGGACCGTTCCAACAGAATCGCAGTAGATCTCCTCTGCTGTCTTGCTGTACTCGGCCTCTACGACCCCCTTTTCCACTAGAAGTTGTGGAAGGACAGCCCAAAGACTTTGTCGCGCAGGTCCTGGTATTTCCAGTCCGCCCATTGCAGGATCAGCACGTCGAGGTCATAGACGACCATGAGCTTCTCGGAGGACTGCGCGGCGTTGTAGTCCTCCTTCGCGCGCACCACTTTAGCGCCCGAAGACCCCCAAAGTCCGAAAGGGAGGTTGCAATAGCGCTCTGGAGACACCGCGACGGTCTGACACGCGTGCAGCAACTTAGACAAGTGTTCCCAATGGGAGGATTGCGAGCCGCAGTACACCAGTACCTTGACGCCGAGAAGGAATTCGTGGATTACCCACATGGACGCCCACTAGGGTCGGGATCGCAGGCGGACTGCAGTGCAGCGTGTGGAATTCTTTGATGACGAGTACGGTGCTGGGTGCTTGGTAGCGGATGCTGCGGATGGCGAAGCCCGCTGTCGTCGGCGGCGGGACTGAGCTAGAGGAGGATGAGGATGGGGTGGGAGTAGACGACGGATGTTAGGGCGAGTCGGTGGTTGCATTTTGGGAGGTTGAGCAGCTGTATATCGCCCTCCTGTCCTCTTGAATAGTTTCCAGCCACGCCTAGCCATGATGATAGCAAATCTAAAGCGAGATTGCCTTGATTTGAATTTTCGGACTTCCGGCTGCCACTTCTCTAACCACTCAAGCGATGACTTTGTGTGAGGATGCTGAGGCCCGAGGATCTGCATTCTCAGCTGGGAGCATTGTTGCATTAATGAGATGGCCTCGGTATCCTTCCCCTGGTAATGCAATGTTGTAGCGAGGTTTTGCATGCTCATCAGCGTGTGCGAGTGCTCCTTCCCGAAATCTTCTCTCTTAGTGCTAGCGTCTCTTGATGCATCTTCTCCGCCTCTTTATACTTTCCCTGGCCACTTAGTGCCTGTGCTAAGTTGTTCATGCTTGCCAGCGTG